>NW_009941283.1:0-30000 GCF_000696875.1 Nestor notabilis | reverse complement strand
AACACTTGGTTATTATAGAAACTGAAGAATAAAACCCAAGCCATAACTGCATAAACACAAAGCCAATTACCTGCAGTATGTTGGGACTGTGAGAGTATCACTGAGTAAAGGACTGAGTAAGGTGGGCAGGTGGTGCTACGATAAACATGGGTTTTCTCCTAAAGGTAGCCTTTCTACAACACTGGAGAAGGTACTAGTATTGTAAATCCACTGATGCCTCAGTCTGCCTAAGAGCTGGGTCTCTCCCAAAGGCTTCAGGCAGTGGGAAAATGCAGGTTTTGGAAGCAGAAGTTTTACAGCAGAGTATTTTAACCAGAGCCCTGGCAGCATCTGACACGGGTGGTGAGAACCATTCCCACTTTCAGGTAGGGGAGCTGAAGATAAGAGCTGGGCACTGACCTCCACAGAGTTCCATGAGGACTTGTGTCAGTCCAGGAACCCAGAATGGGGCATGACTGCAAAGCTGGGGAGCTGAGCTGTGACCAACACTCCCTACTTTCTCTACACACTACCAGGTTATTGAGTCACGTTTGCAATATTCATGTATGGAGGTTTAATTTATCATCCTAGCCAGGCTCGGAGAACACATCAAATGCAGAGTATCTGGTAAATACTGATGACATTTATGTTCATGATGGGCACAATTAGCCATGGTGGGTTAGGAACACCCATTTTTCTTGGCTACTACCCAGCAGCTGCTAGCTGCAAAATCATGTCCTGTCCTTGTGAAACTTCCCTGCTTAATATAATGAAGCATTCCAGCCTTTCTCTGAAGGTGCATCTGCCAACAAGAGGCTGTGAGTGATGGCTTTTCAAACTGTCCCAGGAAAAAGGACACGGATGAGATTTGAGCCAGCAGTACTAGAGACAAAAATATTCACAGTGATGTGGATGATACCAGTTAAAGCCAGAGTAAGTTGTCATCAAAATGTCTGGAGTGTCTGGGCTACCTGTGTACAATCTGGCTCAGAAGTTTGTTCCCTCAGCCACAGTGAAACAGTACAACATGAAAAACCTCTGCTGCAATACTGTGGGCAGACTGAGCCTTCCCCATGTTCACCTTTTGTCCCAAGAGGCAGGGACTGTGGGACTATCCCTGAAAAAGGATCTGCAGTCAAGTTTACTGGCTTGCAGCTGTATTGTCCCTACCCCAATGCAGCTCCACTGTAAGCAATGCTTCTCACTGCTAGCAGCTTTCCCAAGTCTCAGTCACTGGAGCTAAACTTTCCCATGCTTTGCCCTCTGCCTCAGGCTGGCTTTTTATGGAAGGGGAGAAACCACAACAAGAAAAGTGCTGCTGTGTCCAAGGAAAGGGTTAAGGAAAGCAGGTGATTTTACCAACATTCGCCATAGTTTCCAATGTCTGTATTTTTGGGAGAAGACTGGAATTTGGCATAGCACATCGTGGGGGGTCAGATACCTTTGGATATCCTCAACAAATGCAGCCCAAGGTCAGTGAAGATACATGTCTCAGAAAACTACATACTGCATTCATTCAGAGCCCTTATGGTTGAGGGCCTGTGCTCTGGAGGAAGGCGACCACCATCCCTGTTTGCATATAAGCCCAGCTGAGCACAGGAGAGTCCTTGCAGAGGTGCATGGGAGGAGTACCCTGACAGCCCAGGCACCCACGTTTCCCTCCTCTGGAAACCAGGTTAGAGGAAAAATGGTACCATACTATGGGTGCAGAGTCAGAATATAAATGAAGCATAATGTCAAAGGAAGCTGGGTTGTGGAGGGTTTGTTTCAGATGGCCTGGGGAGCACTTAACACAGAATTCATGTGACTGGCTGTAGGCTTCTCATCTCATGGACCACTGCACTCTGCTGCTGAGCGCCAACAGGCACCAGTGTAACCCACAATACAGCAACGGAGTACTGCAACCTGCTCTTGGTTGCATCAGTCCTTGCCTGTGCACTGGAATGACTCCTGCAGCAGATGTAGTGCAGAGATCCCCCCAAGCTCTTTGTAGCCACCTCCAGGTCATGCCCTGATTTCTGTCACTCCTGTAATTCATCCTGATGCTCTGTGAGCAAGGATGATGCTCTCAGAGGATCACAGGTATCTCATGGCCACCACCACTGCATTGCCACAGCTGGTGCATAACCACAACCACGTGCAACCAGTGAATAACCCTGCAGCACAGAACTACAGAGCACCTGAAATGTCAAGTCAGCTCAGTGGGATGCATACATTGCTGATGTACTAAAGAAATTACGACCACCATTATCAAACACATGGTTCACACACTGGCTTCATCACAGGAGGAGTTTGATGGAGGAGGGTACACCTAAACCCAGGCCTCCCAAAGCTGCCTGTCCTTGCCTGTACTCCCTGCTAGACTCCCACCCCTGGAAAGGAGGGAAGCTTTAGCATTTAACTTACTGGGAGTGGAGCCGAAAGCCTCGGCAGTGAGACACCAAGGCAAATGCCTTTTGAAGTGGCAATAAAATGTGAGCACAGTGGATCTTCTGGTGATGAGATCCAGACAAGCAAAATTTAACCTTCCTCACCTCACAAGGTTCTTCCTTTCCTTTTAGCAAAAGGTAAGGAGAAGGGCTTCTCTGTCTGACACCACCTTCCTGCTGCTGCTGGCAAAGCTTTTTTTTATTAAGATAAGAACAGGTACTTTTGTTTAACTGGGTAAACACTGGGTTTGGGAATTTTTTACCTTTTTTTTTTTTAACAGCCGAGGCTTGCTCTTATATTGGGAGCTTAGTGATATCCTAATACTGGAATTGCTTGTTTAACAATGGGAATGGGACAAATTCCTCAGCCTTTCTCCCAGAGTACCCATCTGGCAAAAGCTCAGATCAATAAAATCCCCCATTATTAGCTTGGGTGGGTTTTAGGTGCATTGTAACCATTCACCTGTTTGTGAGAGGGCACTGGCAACAAGCCACTTCAAGGGTCAAGGCATTTTCAAATGGAAGAGCTGGGGCACCAGTCTGGAAACTCTTGTAACAGACTACCCTCGTAATGCACTTCTTTTTTTTGGGGGGGTGGGCAGGGATGACAAGACTCTTCTTTTGAAGCACAGTGGTGCACCATTTCAAACTAGTATGTCCTTCTGAAAAGAAGCCAGATTTTTTACAGGCAGCTTCAGACTGCAGAGCTTAATGAGGCAATTTCCTTGCAGCCAGCTTTGGGGAAGGAAGGGTGGTGACACGTGGAACGTAAGGCTTGAGAATTTGGAGCCAACTCTGTTTCTAAACAGCCTTATATATGATCATTTACACTGTTATTATACAAACTTCTGATGGTCAGTATGATGCTTCACTGAATGTATGATGAGGCTAAAATCGTCTAGGTAATCCTATAGAGAAATGAGTCACTTCTGGTGTCTTCATTTTGTACATAAAACAAATGAATGGGCCCAGACCAGAATTCCAGACTGGAATTGTCACGCTTTTTGTGGATTTTATTTCATATGGGGATCCACAGGCTACTGATGTATTTTTTCTGTTATGTATTAGCTCTGGTCCACACTTATATTTTGAACTTTAAATAATATACCACTGAATTCGTTAAAATAAAGAACATTCTGCTAAAATGACCAGCATACTGCATTCAGCATAAAAGAGTTCCCAAAAAAGTGCTGCTATTTGAATACTAAAACTCAGGGGTTTATTAGTCCAAGTAATATATTCTATTTAATTAGTCTTGTCTATGAACCATCTATCCAGGAGCTGAAATTGCCTGGCCAGCAGAAACAAAAAATGGTGACACTTTTATTTTTCAGATTGTCAAGTTGTACTACCAGAATCTACTAAGGTAAAAAAACCTAATGCCAGATTCACGAGTGAACCTGAGATATGCAGCAAAACAAGCTGGAACACACCAGCAGATGCAGCCTAAACTCTCCAGTACTAATGACAGAGATACAACAAACTCATCCACTTGAGGCTGTGGCTGTGCAATAGTTAATCCTGGCTCTGTCATTACCCCATCAGCCAGCCAGCCTGGTTTGCTGGAGATCTCGTGCAGGCCCACACCACCACTTCTGCCATGGTATTCAGGTCACACGGTGGGTTTTTACTCACCATGGTAGCTGCAGGACAACAGATGATCCCTGGCACAGCACAGTGTCAGAGTGCTACGGACAGATTTCAGCAACGTGCTTTATGCCAGATGAGATGCCAACTAAACCTGTCAATAGCTTTTTTAATAAACTCGCATTGGCAGAAGGAGCTTACCTCTGGCCAACATGACACGTGAGCAAAATGCTTGTACTCTTCTATGAAAAATCATAAACCCACATTTGCTGTGCACTTGAACCACTGTCTCAGCCCACAGCTAGTTCTAAGACCCATGAAGTACACCGTCCGGATGGTCATCTCATGGGTGAAAGAAAAAAAATGAGTTCATTTTGAGTATCTCATCAGCCCAACTGTCATTGGGTGATACAGCAAGTGGCTTATTTTGTAGATAGGGCTACCACTTCTGTTTTATAGAATCATTTGGGTTGGAAAAGACCTTTAAGATCATTGAGGCCAACAGTTAACCTTGCACTGCAAGGCCACCACTAAACCATGCCCATAAGTGCCACATCTACACATCTTTTAAATACCTCCAAGGATGGGGAGTTCAGTTTGCTTCAGAGGAACTTTTGTCCATCCGAAGTTAAGTGACGTAACACAAAAAATACAAAAAACCTATTAGGACAAGCAGCCTGGCCTTCCCATGATGCCGTGTTTTTATCCTCTCCAAGCTTCATCAGGATTTGCTGCATGTGTACATACTTTACTGGCGGACTTTCATTTTGCAAGCTCCAGACAGCACTGACAAGAGAAAATTAAAGCTCTAAAAACTCATATAAAACTATGAATTGCACTATTTTCAGCAAATCTTCCTTGAAAGAACTCTATAATGCGCTGAAAGTAACAGCTCCAGATTTCGCAATACAAGGACTAAGCCATTCCTCCAGAATACTGTAAGGTTGTCTTTGTTGTTTTTATAAACAAGGTTTTTAAGTGCGTGTCACATGGACCAACTTCCCCATTCTTCTATATGGTCTAGTAGTTTTAATGATTAAAATAGTTCAGGTACTTTCCATTCCATAGTTTTATTTTTACTTGAGCATGTACAGAACTAAAAAGGCAGTAACTTTTAATTAACTTTTGGGTTTCTTTTTTGTGCTGCTTTTTTTATTTTTTTTGGTGAAACTTTATCATCCCTGGGTGATCTTACTAGCACACTCAAAATGAACTTGAAGGAAAATAAATGTTTTTCTGTGTTTAATGAGGAGTACCCTCATGGCTGTGATGGAAATGCTGGCAGTGAAAATGACTGGAAGGAGGACTCAGCAGGATCTACTTATTCAAGCCAGTAATAATTCAGGATTTCAATTTCCATTCATGACAATTTTGATACAATGCACAAGCACTAGGAAAGGTCCTGCAGAACATGATACCTAATTCATTTTCTTGAACTTTTCAACACCTCTGTAATATATATGCCCCCCAGCTTCCACTTTCAAACTGATGTCCACAGTACTAGTAACTTGGCTTGAGTTTCTGCCATAGACTTATTTAGCCATTTTCAAGTTTTCCCTGACACCCCATCTAAACTGAAGCTGATAGATGCTATCTTTTGGATGACAGTGGTCTCTGCATCAGATCCTGCAGTACCTGAGTAGCAGTATACCACCTTCTCCACAAAGAAAAAGATCACTCCTCTCCTCCGGTCCTGAGAAGTGGAAGATTGCCACAAGAAGGTATATTATTTCAGCCACGCATCTTTTATCTCCTTCTCCATTTTGAATCGATCCAGTTTCTGTGACCACAAAGGGACTGCAGCTCTGTATTTACTGCAACTACGCCCACCATGACGACTGCTCTAAACCAGATTTAAACCTCCAGCTTCATTTCACAGTCAAGCAAAGCCTCTAAATGACAGCACACCCCAGGATCCATACTGGTCACGTAACTCCCAGGTCTGCCAGACCTTGTGCTCCTTGTGGCAGCAACCACCACAGCTTCAGCACTGATTCCAGCATGCAGGGAGGCACCGCATGCAGAAGCAACGAACTTAGCTTTAGCCTCTTCAACAGCACTTTCTGTGTTGTGATATTTAGATTTTCCTTTTGCATCTCAGTTTTGGTCCTGCCTGGGAGAAGAAACAATAAAGCTTACCCCGGCAAGCTTCCTAATATTCGTTTATCAAAATCAAATTTCGGGAAGCATCTGCAAACTTGGAAACTCATCTGGGCCTTGCAGCCACCCAGCTTTTGTCCATCCAAGATGGCACTCATTTGGGAATACCAGTGTCCAGAGAAAATGCGTTACGGCTGTATTTAAGGAAGAAACCAAAGACTGCAAAACTACTGTTTAACAAGGTTTCATTTTAGTTTTCTTTCATTTAAGTATCACTTAGCCCTTGACAAGATCTTAGCTTTATGGTGAGGGGCAGCATAAACCATCAGCAACCACAGAATACATAAGGCCAGCACCAGCCAAAGCCTAGACAGCTAAACAGGTTTGATCAGAACAGTGAGAAATGCCTGAAGGGAGGCAACACCCTCTCAGAGGCCTACCTGAGACATACAGACGTTCAGCTACAAGAGCTCAGTCTGTTAACTCAAAGGAAGTTGGCAGGGATCGGCACGAATGCCATTGCCACCCCAGCCCAAGCTGCACTGAGCTCAAGCCAATGCAAAGACAGAATCATAGAAACATAGAATGGTTTGGGTTGGAAAAACCTTAAGATCATCTAGTTCCAACCCCCCTGCCATGATCAGGGACACCTCACACTAGACCATGTCGCCCAAGGCTCTGTCCAACCTGGCCTTGAACTCTGCCAGGGATGGTGCATTCACCAGTCTTCTGGGCAACCTGTGTCAGTGCCTCACCACACTCACAGTAAAGAACTTCTTCCTTATATCAAACCTGAACTTCCTTTGTTTAAGCCTGAACCCATCACCCCTTGTCTTATTGCTCGGGTCCTTGATGAAGAAAGAGTCCCTGTTCAGCATCCTTGTCATGAAACCCTTTGCAATTCCAAGGCTGAAGACAATCCTGCTCAGTGACCAAGTGGGTCATTTCTCAAGGGCTGTCAAAAGCCTAACTGCAACCCTACATTCCTTTACAACCAGCAGCAGAGGAGTAATAGTAGGGCTGTTGTTATATATAATATATGCATACAAACAATACAAAATACTGAGCTATAACTACCAGATACCTCTTGATGCTCCTACATTTCCTGAGCTGACCAGATTTAGAAGCCTGGATCCAAACCCTGGGTTCTTTGCTGAGTGCTTAGAGTCCCAACACTGGCAAAGCTGCAAGAGCTTTCTGTCATTTTTTTATTAAAGAATGGTTAATTTTCCACATATCCATTTAATTATTTCACAAAAAACTACTAAAGCCCCTGATCTCTTCCTCTTTCTTAAAAGTTAAAATTGCAAAATGGAAACCAAGAAAGGTCTATTTTTAGGTGTGGGACCTGGTATGATAAATGGAAAGGACACTGGAGATATATAAAGTGACAATACTGTTCACCGGTCATGTATGCATTGCTTGCATAATCTAAGAAAGCAACAATCAGACATGCATTAAAGAGTCAGGATTTACATAAATTCCAGCATGGAACGTGTCATCTCTACTCCTAAATACAAAAGGTGGCAGGATTCCTCCGCTAGTTCACATCTAAGCCCCAATTCAAACCTCTCCAAAGCACATGCTTCATTGTTGACATAAACAGGGATTCCTTCCCAAAGCAGGGCCTTCGTGTGCCGAGTGCTGACCTTTAGCTTGCTGACATTCTCCAAAACAAGACCCTGAAAAGCTGCTGTGGGAATATCATGCCCATTTACTACATTTACCGGATCTCAGTGATCTCACATCTAATGGACGCAGTTTAAAAACAGAAATATTTTCCCTCCTACATGTCTATTTTTGCTACTGTAACAAAGAGCATCTATTAAAGATAAGTGTCTATGTCTCTATTTTTCCATCTAAAAGTACAGAAAATAGTAATTTGCTGTTCCAAAGGGCATTTCATGGAGACTAGTGAGGACATCTAACATTAAAAAAAACAATATTAAAAAAAATCTTATCTGTGCCAGAATTTCTCCACTTGCTATTGATACATTATTGTATTAAAGCAATATGTAAGATGACTAACACTAAGCATCTGAAAGATGGCACATTTTTCTCTGCAATTTTTTTTGTCTTTTAAGCACTTTCAACAGTGTACTTTTTAGATTCAGTTCCACTGTTTGCTTCAACAGTCAGTTTACTGGTTTCCTGTTGGTCGTGTGGGTATTTCTCATAGCAACAGGAGAGAACAATGTTTTCAGAACTGGAAAAAGTGAGAGTAAAGCCAAAACACTGGCAGGGTGATGCAGGGGCAGATGCCATGCTTGAAATTATACTCCCTGCTTAATTTGACTTGGGATTTCATAGAATCATACTCAGTTGGAAAAGACCTTTAAAATCATCAAGTCCAACCATTACCCCAGGACTGCCAAGACCATCACTAAATCACATCACAAGTTGATTACGTCTAACAGGTATACTTAACAACTGTGAAAAGCTGTGAATTTACCCTGCTGTAAGAGATGCTGAGAACGTTGATTGAAAAGGGGGATTTGATAAAAGCTGTGACAACCCAGCTGCATTGTAAAAAGCCCAATGAGGCAAGCAAGGATTCCCTGCCAGACACTGGGGGCAAGTCTCTGACCAGAGCAGTGCTGGGCCATGAGCAGCTCTGGCAGCAGCGCCTGGGCTGTGAAGCCGGTTCCTCGGGGGCCTGGCTTCCTCAGCGCGCCGGCCCAGGCTGTATTTATGAATGGATGTGACGGAACTCCGCCATGAGCCCGCGGTGTAACTGCATCACCCCATTGTTGCTACACACGCACAGCACTCACTGGGGAACAAAAAGCTGAATGAAGTGGAGCAGCTGCCAACTCAGGCAAAGACAACTTAGGAAACTATCTCATTCTTCCTTTCTTTTGGAGGCTATTTTGTCTGTTGTTTCCTTGCATACAAAATGTGGTCTGCAACAAATAAGGCAGGATAAGATACAGCCAGTCCTGTTACTTGGTTCCAAAACCACAGGCCATAAACACTACAAAGGAGGGCATAAATGGTGTATGCGCTGTAGGGACAATGTTCAAATGGTATCCATTCAAGATAGATTTCCATGATTTTACCCTGCAGCTCAACAGAAACATAATTCTTGAGCATGGTGGCTCTGAACATCGTTTCCATGCAGAAATTTGCAGGGATCTTTATGAAGGGACTTTTCAGACCTTGGGATGAAAAGAATAATCCCAGCACTGACATATGTAGCATATTTAAGTGCAGATATTTTATATGCCATTTCTTATGGATCCAGTCTTCAGGACAGCCTGACTCCACATTTGCAAGGGCTCAGAGACAGCTCTTTTGACAAGACTTTAAGAATAAAGTTTGGTTCCTTTTTTTCTTTCTACCTCAGGCCCTTAAATATTCTTTGGATTTTCAAAACCACTCAATACACACCAATTTCCATCTGGAAACACATGTTCAAAAAGGGCTTGTGCCGGAATACAAGCCTTCATGTTAGGTCTGCCTGAAAACCTTGCCCCTGCTCCTCAAAGTGGGAGGACAACTCCTTTTGTCATCAGGATGGAACTTTGAGAGCTGGATTCTAGGAAGAAGATGCTCCTGACATGCACATACAACCCTTGCTACCACACAGAGTGAACGTGGCCAGCCCTTCTGGCAGCTATGGTGACACAGAGTTTATTACACAAACAGCTACTATCCAGCTTAATCTGGGATCTAACCTTGCCAGCTTTTGTCAGTGATGGAAGCCTGACCACATTTTTAAAATGAGATAACCGTTTCTACGTTTCTGTGCATTCAGACCGATTGAAAGAGGTTGGAAGGGAATTCTGAACATCACCTAACATAACCTTCTGCTTAAAATAGGATTAAGTATATAAAACTTAGTTGTGTGCCTGATTTTTACTGACTTTAGCCTACAGAATTCTGGTCCAAGGTGCTTTCTAACAAGTAAAGACCTCATCTATTTACTCCAGCAGTAGTTTCTTGAGCTCCTCAGAAACCTTAAAGTACTTCTCCTCCATGAGGAGATCTGGGGTACCAGAGAACGCACAGGACAGACTCAAGGGAGATGCAAGCAGTAACCAGGCCAGGGCATGCTTACCCAGCACATGATTTATGAGAACGCTCACAGGCATGGCCAGAGAGGGGATTTCCAGGCACATGGCTAGCAATACACTGAACACAGGCTGCTCTTCCAGGAAGGGTGGAGGCAGATTTGCCCAAAACAGGTCTGTCACAAAACAGAATACTGATTGCAAGGTCTTAAATTGTGCCCTACCCATTCAGTTATCCTTCCTTACGTCCCGTAATTGTACACGGCAGGGATGCTCGTATCCTCCTGAAGCATTTGGCTCCACCATGGACAGGATTCTGAGCACACTGGAGTGCCTGCCTGAGATGCTATGGAAATTCCTGACTTCCTGAGTTATTTATTTTTCCATTCAATGACCCACCAAGAGATTCACAGGGAGCTCAGCAGGTTCCTGTGAGTAGGTCTGTTAACTCTTTGCCCACCAGCCTCTCCTATCCTCTCCTCTTCAAGCAACACAAAGGAAATGTTCCCACCCTCCGGCAGCAAAACAGATCAGAACATGCAATCCCCCATCCTGCCGAGCTCTGAGAAGCTGTGTGAGACTAGCTGCTAACGACTATTTGGGACAACAATGATCAGAAAAGGCAATTCAGATATACCATGCAGGGCTACTTTCACTAGCCATAAGGCTGCTGAGCTTCTCAGCTTCTCCAAGAGTTCCCTGATGTTTATTTTGGTAGATGGAAGGAGTAATGAAACTGAGATTTTCATGGCCTTGTTGTCACTGTCTCTTCAGACTGTGATTCAACCTTCACCAAATGGCCCAGGGCACCGTTTATCAGAAATACTGTTATCCCTAGAATGACACTGACAGGATGCCATGTACTATCTCGTGTAGTCTAGAGCGCTGCTTTGGATTCACACAAGGATAGCTGACACCAATGTGTTTTGAAAGAAACACTCGTGTGTTGGTTGTCTGCTTACCCAACAGTTGGGTTCAAAATTAAATGCTGTTTATTAGTAACATATTTTTGGTCTAATTATTAATGAAACATCCATTAAAAACATTATAGCACTAAATGACAAACTCCAGTCTCAGTTACACCAGTGTAAATCTCAAATAACTCCATTGATTTCAGATTCCTGGTTTCTGTGGCTATTTCCCAGCAGATAGCACAATCAAATTATTATTATCAAACAGTACAAGTTCACAAAAGCTCACTGTAGTTATGCTGCATCAGGATTTCATTATTGTTCTCTAGTTTCAGATGCTTGCAACTTTGAAGCTGAAATTTTTCATGCTTCACCTCCAACAGTGACATTCTTTAGAAAGCCAATGAGAAAGTCCCATCATCTGTTTCCATGCTAAGCAATCACACACACCAAAAGGAAAAGAAGACTATCCAGTTGGGAAGGTCTCTCCCCCAGCTCTCTGTCGCTTCCTGTGGGCTACCAGTGGCATGGCAGGGGATGTGTGGGCAGGGAGAAGTTCTTCCTCTGCAGAACTGTGATTTCTGAGTTCCCTTGCTTTTCCACTACGTGATGCCCCTGAAGCCCAGGAGCTCTCACTGCTTCCTCTTCTCTAACCTCCCCTTTGAAAACAAAACCATTCACAGAGTGATGTTGAATTAATTGTGTCGCTGCAGGAATAGCTCTCAGGCATCAGAAATTAGGAAGTGAGAGAACTGAAGCTGTTCATTCAAGTCCCAGAGTAAAATATATTACAATAGTCCTTACTCTTCATTAACACAGCCTCAGGCTAACTCTTACACAACCTAATCAGTACATTTGTTCCAAGAATACCTTTTACAGATGAGGCTGATAGTACTACCTATTGCTAAGACTGCCCCATACTTCTCTGAGGCCCTGTTTTCAGTTGCTTATCTCTCTTAGGCTTTAATACGTGGAAATTTCCAGTCCTGGTCCCTTTCGCATTTTTTCCAATGCAAAAGTCACAGAGAAGGTGTCTACCAAAGTATTTCTCCCATTTCCAAATACCTGGCTAATGAAAAATACACTGTTTTGCCCGAGTTAAAAATTCTGGCCACCTTTGGTTAGGCTGAGACCTCAAAGCTTGCAGGAGAGACACTTTGAGTTAAGGCCACCTCTGCCACAACAGAAACAGCTTGAAAAAATGATAGCACCTCTAACTTCTGCAAAGACCTCAAGTTTTTAGCAATTACATTGTCCAGAATCTTCTTTTGTCCCGAGTGTGTTCTGACTTGGGAGACTCTCCTCTGAAGTCTGTGGGCTGAGACCAGGAGCAAAGAGAAGAAGGCTTGTTTCTACCCAGTGCCGACAGACTCTTGGACAGGAGATGTGACCAGTAAAATGTGGAGTTCTTTGTTATTTGGAAAGACTGATATTTTAGTTTATTTTTTTCTAAAGGCTCAGCCAGATCTGGGAAGATTTACATCAGGGTGGTAAAAAGCACATTTCTGACAAAAAAACATCTGCTAAATTTCAAAGAAAAGGCATGAAGAAATTTTTCAATGCAAAAACCAGCATCTTTTTTCTTTTTGTCTTCTAATCACTTAAGAACTACTAAGCTGTTTTGGCAGGTATTTTCTTTCTGACTGAAACAATCAGGATAGAAAAAAACTGTGTAAAAGAGAAAGTCTGTCCAATTTGCAAGATGCTGTAAAATGGCCTTACATTAAAAGGCATTGGGATGCCTGAGAAAGCTTCAATATCTCCTATAATAAAGAACATAAGCTTTAAGTGTATTCCAGTAAGTATCAAATGAAGAGAATCCAGAAAAATTCCCAAGACAGCACAATTAGCCATGTATTCCCTCCTCAAATGTCACCATGTGTAATATGCTCGCAACATGCTTGGAAAGTAGAAGTATGGCTCTACCATACCAAGGAGGAAGAAAATTCCTCCAGAAAGACACCCTACTGTGACTTTTCTTGTGTCCCTACAAGCCTTCACAAACATCCCCAGTACACAGACTCAACATGAGAACAGTCAGCTGGAATCCTGATTCAAGCAGGGCTTTTGCATGTGAGGCAGCAAGGCACCAGCCAGCTACCGGAAAGAAACACACGGAGAAGCGCAGAAGGAAAACCCATGGGTGTAATTCCTATCATGAGAAGTGCCTGTGCAAGTGAGCAGCTGTAACTGGCCTTGAGGGACCTTATGAACATGACCCCTTGCAGCAGGAACTGCAGTAACCCAAGTGAAAGGTATTTAAGGAACAGATTACTGCAGCAAGGGCTGCATCAGAAAGGAATGCTTAAAATCTCTTTGCTGGCAAAAATTACAGGGGAGAAAGGGGAATGCTCTTCCCTCTGACCAGGGACTCAGGGCACAGCTAAGTACCACACAAGGTCTCAGTGACATAGGCCTTGTGCCCCATGGGTTGAACTCATTTGCCCTCACCTAAGAGCTAAGTATCACCAGCACTATGCTGTCACTGCTACCCAAACTTTCGGTCTGCGCTGAGAAAGAGTAAGAAAGGAAAGACTCTTGTGACTGTACAGGTAAACTCTTAGAGGAGATGAAGAACCACAATGAACAACTCCCTGGCATCTCCAGAAAGACAGAACCCAGCTACTCAATGGTTGATCAAAACCCACCTAACACCTCAAATACAAATACACCAGCAAGTGCTACCCTGGACTCTCCCTTCCAAGAAGGGAATGCTGTGGAAACAACATCAGAAGTTTATCTGGAGCTCACCCATACGGGAAACACGGTCTGGTGATGGAAAGACTACACCATTAATCAAATAGCACAGGATCAGAGATAAGCTCTGCTGAGGGTAGGTGTTCTATGTCTGGGTTTTGATGGTACCCAAGCACCACTTGCTTCTAACCCTCATAAAGGACTTCCAAATGACTACCCACCGATTTCTGTGGGTAGTGATGTGCTTAACAGCACCAGAAGCAGGTGCTGACATTGTGAAAGCTCCCCCTAAACTTTGCAATCATTCTCTTCTACACTCTACAAGCTCCCCTGTCCATGCCCTGCCATCATAAGGGCTATTTGTGTTCCCGTTCCTCACCCCACACTGTCACTCCCTTGCTCTCAGCATTATCCTTGTCCTGACTACCAAGTTGGTCTGTCAGGCTGTAATTTCTATAGTTTAGTACAAGAAGCAAAAAGACAATGATGGTTACAGAAATTCTTCTTGTTCCCATCTGCCCTGTTCTACAGTGCTCAGCTCTCCCAACCATTTATGAGGCTGTTCTTGGAAATCTATCAGTGAACTGACCCAGCTTAGAAACTGAGCAAGCTTTCTGACCCCTGACTCCAAAACAAGTGGTCCTTCACCTCCTCTATAAGGTAGATCATCTCCAGGATGGGTTTGAAACACAAGGATATGAACAGTTGTGTGGGCATGCATGAGCAAAAACAAGCATGAAAATAAGCAGCAGCCAAGCAGAAACAACTTAATTTGGTATCATCACATAACAAGTAAACTCACAGTGGCAGGGCACCAACTTTCAGACATTCCATGGAGCTAAGACGTGGAGCTCTACAAGAAGCTCTTAGTGCTAGCACCATTTTCCTTGTTCTGTGGATACTCACAACCTCAGCTGAAGACAGCACCTTTGCTAACAAGATGTTAGACTCTCTAAACCCTTGTCTTCCTCTGCCTGGTTTCTAATCTTCTTCTTACCTGCCCACTTGTCTTAAGAGTCCTCCTGAACATGTTCTTGATGTGGCATCCAAAACTTAGCATGTTACATCCAGTCAGAAACACATCCAAGGAGAACACTTCATCCATCCAATAACTGCCAATATCAGTACCAGTAACAGATAATTCTTATTATCCACATATATGAAGTAAACTTAATGCATTTGCTTAGTCTAAACATAATAATTGCACAAGTACGCTTTCTGCAGTACTCGCATGAGGCCATGCAGAGTTGTTACATAGGATTCTTCCTGCATGCTCCTGCTGATTACCATAATGTATCACCACTGTTTCTCAACACTTACGAAACAAACACAGAAAAGCAATTACCTGTGCAAAATCTTCATTTACATTGAAATAAATATATGTTAAATTTCTGCAGCTACTTGATTTACATTATAAGCATTCAGAATTTGAATGTTCCTTTGAACCCAGTTCCAATCAAAAGAAATGGGAAGCCCCAGGACTGCACTTGAAAATTAGGATCAATCAGCTTGAAATTAAAAAAGAAATAGTAAAATCCTTCCATTTTTGTTAAACTGGATGATTCCTTTTTAACCAAAACTCAAACTATTTGCTGGAAAAAACCCAAACCTTCTCTTGACAATGTTATGATGGATCTAATAATTGCATTGTGTACTTATTCTGCACCATAAAAACAAGAAGAAGTTTTATAGTTGGGACATATTAAAGATGACACATGGGAAACTGATACTTCTATGGTTAAAAAAGCATTATCTTATTAGTGGCCTGCATTTCAGAAAGCCTCACTCGTTTTCTTTCCTTTTAAATTTTATTTTGGCAAAGCATGTCAGCTTCTCAAGAGATGAAACTTCTGTTTCTACACAGACCAAGCAGTTTAGATTTTCAGGAGCATAGGCTCCGTGCAGTGCTCCACCAATACAGGGGTGCAGCAGCAGAGGCACCAGCCACTATGTGCTCCTTTCAGTCCTCCCAGCTTTCTGCCAAGACTGCCATGCAGAGCTCTCAGGTTGGGTTTTTCTCATGTCCCCACAAGAAGCTGAGCCCAGACCAGAAAACTCACTTTTGAGTGAGTTTGAGCACCACTGAAGTGCCATCAGCTTCATGTCTCCTACTGATGATGGGACTTTCTGACAAGCCACAAATGCCCTTCATGCGGCAAGCTTAGCGAAGTTACAGACAAAATCCCCAACAGCCTGGGTTGCACCTGCCTCAAACTCTGCCAGTGCTAGAGGATTAGCTCGTTATTCACCTGCTTCTACCAAGGATTTTTATATGGTAACTCAGCGAGGGCCAGAAGAGGGTTGCAAACACAGGAGTAGCAAACATACTGGTATGCCTTACGCCCCAGGGCATACTGTGGTTGGGCTCGCAGAACCCAAGGCAGCTCCCCCAGACAGCATGCCTGACCATCAGTCAGGGTGGGCAGAGCAGGCTCTCCACGCCAAGCTGCTAAACAAAGCATGAATGAAAACTGATCCCAGGAGGTCAAGGAGCTTTGGATGTTCAAAGTATAGCAAACAAAGTGCCGAGTCCACTCCTGCAAACTGAGTGCTGCAGGAGCACCACCCTCCTTCACTCCACTGGGCTTTCAGGATCAAGCTGGATTTGATGGCCTGGTTCTCCACCGCACACTTAAAAGTAAAAGGAGAAGAGGAATGTGGGACACTCACCACATCTGTGTTTGTGATCTTGGCCAGGAGGTCCGTGAGGCTGTCCCCATCATCAAGTTTAAGGCCACAGATGGCTGCCCCCACACTTCCAGTTGCTATCATTGACGGTGGGTACATGGCAAAGTTAAAATCTGCAAGAACAGATCTGGGAATTAGTCCAAGCCCAGACCAGAAAAGCTGCAAAACATCAGAGGCAAGCAACATAAAAAAAACCACACCCAAGAATAAAACCCGGGGAAGTAGAAGAAAGGGAAAAGTGCCACTCTTTTTGGTCCGGTGGAGCTCATTAGTCACACTGCTCATCACAAGCAGTCAAAGGAGGGGTAACAGATCTGCAAATTAAAATGGAAATGCAGTTCAGTCTTTTATTCTCACTGATGCATAAAGTAAACCTGGACAATTTTTAATAGTCTTTCCTTCATTTTAAAGAAAAGGAAAAAGAAGAAGGAGGCTTTCTGTTATTTACGTCAGAAATTTGGGTCTCGGTCACGTTAGAGCTCTCTCTATAACTGGAAAACTAACTGGAATAAGCTATTACAAAAGACCAAACTGAGATTTTTAGTCACGTCCATTTTTAAAGACTTAATTAACTTGAGCATTTAAAGACCTGTCCGGGAAAGAGGTTTTAATTAACGGTTCATCTTTGCCACCTTTGCAATTAGGAAGTGAGAACACTTACAGCCCGCAGCTACACAATACAAGGAAAAACAAAGATCACATTTATCATTAGTACTCTTTCTTAATAAACAAGTTGAAAATACATTTCAAAACTTCCTCTTACACATCTGTGATCTATGGAGATCAGGAGAGAAATGAAAATAAAACTCAATGTTCTTGTGACCTTAAGACAATTTTAAGACGATTTCATTTGTGACAAAATAAGACAATTTTATAGTTTATGATACTGCCACAGAGTTTATTGGCGTGTCTTACTGAATAGCATTTCGAGGAGATCTTCTAGGTTACTGGGATCTTCCTAAAATGAAGCTTTGTTATTTAATTTCTTTGGTTCTACAATAACTCATTAACAAACCCTTCTCTACCAGTTTTCAGCTGGGGGGACTGGAGAAGAAGGAAGAGTAAACCCAAGTAATACTTCACATGAAATAAACCACAACCAATATTCAGTCTATTTACAGAAATAGATTGTTACATAAAACTGCCCTTCTGTTAAGGGCAGGTCCCAAATCTTCTCTGTCCAGCTAGTACAAACTGTAACCCTGTTGATGTCTGCTCACGTTTTAGACACATGAACATTTGCTCTCTGCCTCCGAGACTCTGAGCTGGCAGGTACGGCAATAGCTATGGAGACAGCATGTTCTTCTACAGACTGGAATGTGTCCCTGGGACCCATGAGGAATGAAGCACTCAGGTAAGAATTGGACTCAGGTCATAACATTCACCCAGTGGGACTGGAAGGTGGGGTGTTAGAAGCAGGGAGAGGAAATGAGGAGCTGAAACCCTGACATAGGTTTATCTGTCTCACAAAGCCACCAGGAGGTGACCACCTACAAGCTCACCACTGCACACTGGTTCCTACCAGGAGAGCTCTAGAGACATCACACTCTGATGAACACTTCTGAAGGAGCAAGCTTCCATGGACTGAAGCAACGAATATGGACTGCCGTTATTATAAACATAGTAAATATGCACTACTGTAATAGTAACAACCCACTGTATACAGGAAAGCTGATGATCTTGGAAATTAAGTTCTATTACCCCCACTAATGAGCGAGTCAACAGGAGACTCATACGTGCACGACAAAGCCCTGAGAATGCTGATCTCAGCACACGTCGAGGTAACAGGAATTGCACTTTCATGATCAAAATCGCTTTTACATTTACCTCACGTGGATTTATAGACACATATGGAAGGGCTAGCCACATCCAGCCTGTAAAAGGATGACCAAGGAAAATAGGTAAGGTTACCGGACACACAGCACATGCACTCCCCACAAAGCCCACCCTATGCCCCATGCCTCAGCCTGCAGTTGCACTTACCATCGGGCCAGACATCAAGTGCAGGCCACAAATACAGAGGGATTTTAAGCCCTTGAAACAGCCCTATTTTTCTGCCATTTTGCCTCTCGTCTTATCCATTTCTACTGATGGGGCCCCAGGACTCGACACTGGGTGACTTGAAATAGCTCGTTCCTATGGGTTGATCTGGTAGCTAGTGGCTCCATGGAAGAAGCGTGACTGTTGGGCCATCGGTTTACCAAGTCCAATATGAAGAGCAGAAATGGCTGAAGGACTCCAATAATGAGAGAATTTTATAAAAGTTGAAAATATATGTGCTTGCATGACTGTTCAGAGTCTCCTCCTGGTCCACAGAGCAAGTAACAAATGTCTGCAATATTTAATAACGTTCAAACGTTTATGGAAGGCACCTTGCATCCCCAAAATCTGCTCTCATCTACACAGGGTGATTCATCAGCAATCCCACTGATTTCTTTAGGAAAGGGAGACTACATCTCCATGGGTCTGTTTCTCCTCTTGTACACAATGCATTTGCTTGGGCTTGTGAATCCCTTGTGCTTGCATTTGATGTGAATGAGGCTGCACTTGGCCAACATGCCTCTAATTTGGGAAGCGATTTGTGCATTTAATCTTTGCACTTACCAAGCCGTCTCCTAGTTATGCATGGGAACTATGGCTGGCATATGGACTACGGACTTCCCATAATTTATCCCTCCTTGTCTCAAGTTTCAGGAAAGACGTAGTAAAAAGATTATGTGAAACCTCTCAAATTCTGCTGGTGTTTCGACAGTCCTTATAGAAGCTATGATGCAGTGCCCGAGAATCAAAACCTACCCTGCCACCTACCATCTGAGCCAGCAGCAGGGAGAAATGAACCCACTCAAAGGCCTGGATGTACCCACAGCCTTATGCATGGTCGCTGAACCCCCAGAGAACAGCAGCTATCTGGTAGTGAGCAACAGGGAGCTCCCATGTCTTGCACTCAACACTGGCCAGGCACAGCGGGCTGAGTGAAGGATACAGCTCCAGCCTGCCCTCCGAACTTCCTTGCCTCCTAGGGTCTTGCACCAAGACCTTCGCATTATCCCAATGCTGGTTTTCTCTTGGTTGATTTTATATCTACTCCCAGAAACTGTCTTCCTAGGAAGCTGAATAAAGAGCCACAGTGCCCCTGCCAGCTAGCACTGCTGTAGGTCTGCTTCCACGTGGGGTCACATGCGAACATTTCTATGCCCAATAACCTTGTTAGTTCCCTTAATGTCATTCATAATGCAAATGAGACAGCGAGCGAATGGCCAGAGGCCCAGAGTGACTAAAGCTCAGCATCCAGAAAGTCTTACATTGCCTCTAGCTCTAAACTAACTTCCCTCCATAACAAGCACCATAAACTTGGCTATCAAAGCTACACATGCCCAGTCTTTGTTGTACAACAGGCAGCGATTTGTATCACTGGCTTCTATTTTTAGCATATTAATTAACTACTGCAACTGGTGAGGCAAGTGTCTCCAACTGGAGAGTGTGGCACCATTGTCTGAAGTCATCACCTCATCTCGCGCTATTGAAAATCATGGCAGTGACCCTCCTGCTGATATGAATTTAACCTGACATGCCCACAAAGGGATGGGGGTTGGTACACCAATTTTGTGCACATGGTTCTCCACATCACCCTGGACCCTATTAGTGTGGAAAGAGCTCATTGAAAGAAAAGAAGCCGCATTGTGCTGGGCCACCTAGAGGGTTGAATAGAAAAGGCTGAGGAAAAGAGCAGGCACTGGAATAAAGGCCGTAATTAACATATTTCCATATTCAAGCAAAGCAATAAATACGTGAAATGTTTGTCAAGGTGCAATGAAAGCACAAATATTAAGTACTGTATCTGAGGGGATGCAGAACACCCCTCTGAGTCCTGTACATTCCATCAAGAAATTCAAAACAAGCTTTTTACGTGTTATTTTCAATTATAAACCTCTATCCCTGCTTCCCCCGTGACAGCAAGCCAAATCCTGCCATTCTCACCCAGGTAAAATTGTCCCCCAGAATTAAGTCAAAACCTTGCCCTGGTATTTAAAACAATAATAAACTCTAAAGTAAAAGGAGGAGAGAGAGGACCTAAATACGTGGAGCTGAAACATATGCTTTTACTTCAGATTCTTGCTGCAGACGATGACACCTGTATTACATAGGAAATCTTACAAAAAGCACTTCTTAATGGACACCTGAAGCAAGGCTATAGGCTAAATCCTTCCTTCGGACTTACGTGCAATCTTGGTTAGCAAGCACTCAGCACCTGTACTGAAGACATGGCTCTGACTCTAACTTTGTTGTGATTTATGCAATTTCATGGGAAAGTACAAACCAGTCTCATTAAAAGTTAAAGAAGTACTGCAACAATGTGTAGTCTCTGAGAATCTGAGCGCACGAACGCTTCAAGAGAAGATAACTGAGTTATCAGAAAGCAGGACTTGCTTTGCCTTAGATTACCAGGCAATAAGCACTAGAAACCATCCCATCCCCATTTCAGTATCGCCTTTTTCTTAAAGGACCTTAAAAACAAAGAACCAGCCTTGCATAACCCCACTGACTTCAGTGCTGTAAATAAAAAGCTGATAGAAGAAAAAGTGCTCTTTGAAACACAGCCACCTCTGGACCAGCCAGCTGGAGTCATCAAGCAAATTCAGGGTGCCCTAAACCTGCACCCTGCTTTCAGACTGGAGCTACACAGCCAGGGCATGAACACAAGCACATGCCAAGGACGTTTTTGTGCTGGTGTGCCACATATGGTCAGGTTCTAGGACCCTGCACACTGCAGCAGAGCAGTTTTGCTGGCTCTCTCCTGCTCCAGTGGACTTCACTACCTCCAAGCCAGGAAAATGCAAGGTTGACAGTCAGTCTAAAGCAGGAGGGAACCGGAGGCAGGAACCCAGAGAGGTCCTGCAAGGGGAAGCCCTAACTCGCAGCCAATAAATGAAAACTGCCGGAAGGAAAAGAGCACTGACAAATATCCAGGCTGAACGTGCTCAGTGTGCAAAAGCCAGGTGGGAACTCTATCTTCTTAAAATGACCCTTGTTACTGCGCTGGCCACTGGCTGTTGTGTTGGTTTTTTTTTAAGAGCCAGTTTTAAGCTATATAATTTGATAGAGGTTTATTTTCAGAGTTGCAACTGCAGAATTGGAAATTGCTAGCTTGAAGAAGGTAATTCTCATGGGGTGAGAGGTGGGAAGGAGAAAGGGAAAGAAAAGTTACCTCCATCAGAAAAACAGAATCATGACAGTCATCCATACTGACTTTTAAAACTATATAGATAATGGTAAAGTTTCACCCAGCCTCAAACTGCACACAGCCATGAAGATATGATACTATGAAGATATGCATGGATCTATATTCTGCAAACTAAGTCTGAAAGAAAGGCTGGAAGGAAACAATATAAATAGTGAACTAATTCTCGCCTTTGATCCAAATGCAATTCTAGCATCAATGTGTTACTTTCCCACTCCCTGCCCCCCACCTCAAATACAGCCGGTTTTAACTGCATTGGCCATTTTTTCCTCTTGCTCTCGTATTTCTACAAGACACTGCAAGTTTTCCCCATGTTAACTATTTCTTCTTCTAAAGGCAAAACCGTATGACTCTTCAGCCCTTCAAAAAGGGCATGGCAGTGCCAAGTACAACCAAACAAAAACTGTCAAGGGAAACAGGATGTAAACCTGCTCCTATCCTTTGAGTAGGTGAGAGGGCAGACACTCAATTGTTTTCCCGGGCTACAGTGAAGAAGTAATTGGCCTTTATACAAATGGGTCTAAAGTATCCTAAACACTTATGCTCCATCACAACCATCCGAGTGAGGTATAGACAAGGAAACATCCTGGCCAATCTATGTAAAGTGTATGAGCACTCACTACAACATGCTCATTAGCTGATCATAAACACTATTTCTGAACAACTGTTTGCAGCAATTACTATTTTCACCTGTTCTACACCTCACTAAGGAAGCCTAACCAAGGATCAGGATAATGTTAGCACTTGAACCGCCAAAAGGTCTCATATGCAGGTGGTATTAAGGAGGACAACTTATCTGGCAGTGCTGGAATTATGCCAGCTTGTATCAGCAAAGGCTCTCTTCCTCCATTTCCTTCCACCTCATCTTCCCAGATTTGATTGATCCTACAACTTAAGGAGTGAGTCTGCTCATCTGAAAAATTCCCCACACCCTGCTTACTTGTTGTTGGAGTTTCCACGGTTCTTGTGGCTTCATTTTGCAGGAAAACTTAATATACTGCCTCTCCCAGAACCAGAAAGAGCCTTATTTTGTACCGTTTAAATTCACATGTATTATTCTTTCTTCCGTCATGCAAGAAGTATTCATGCAACCACTGCCACTTTGAAATGTATATTTTGTTTCTAAGAGATAAATCCACACAACAAAGCCTCTGTGGACTTCCTTCTTTCCCTCCGCAAAGAACAGGTCCCAAATAAAACTCGTACCACGCTTCTGTCCTCTGAGCCCAAGTAAGCCAGTGTAAGAGCCCAGTAACTCTTACACTGGCTGAGAGGGGAAGGATGCATAGTAGACTTGCCCAGCAGGAGCCCTGAGGACGAAACATACCTCTTGGTGTTACAAGGCATTCTATGTGGTTACCCTCCAGATCACTACTAGGGTTGTGGGCCTAATCTTGCAGTCTTTGCTCAAACAACACTCCCATTGACTTCCACAGAACTTCTGTCTGAGTAAGGACCCAAAATTTGGCCCAGGAGTTTAAAAAAAGCCTTCTCAGCTTTCAAATGTAGATGATTAATGTCCCAGACACAGTGGGCAGAGGTTTGGCACTCTGTACAAAACTGACTTGAAGATGAAATTTTCCTCCTCTTTCTCAGCCTCTTTGCAGACATGGGCTTTGAAAGCCACTGGTGTATGAGATGCTGCATTGTATCCACCATGGGAATATCTCACCTGCCATAGGACTCGGCTGAAGCACAGAAGAGACCATGCAAAGGGCCGAGTCTAGGGATCTACAAGTTGCCTTCTGTCCCTGCAAGTCTGCAAAGCTTTTTGCTTCCAAGTTTTGCATGCCACTTAAATAAAACACTGAAAACCTCCTCACTGAAACTGGTCCCTCTATTACAGCTTGTGTTCAGAGATGCACAGCTCCTCTTTCTGAAAGCCTGACCTGCACAGCCTGCCTTCCCTCAAAATCCATTCCCTTACAGGCTCTGACATAAAAAGGGGTATCCTGAGCCAAAACAGTGGCTCCAGCCTCCAGCAAGAGAGTGTAACATAGGGAAGCAGCTGGGCATCTGTGACTCTGAACAGTCTGGAAGAAGAAGAAGGAATGGACGGCACGCCGAAGTTGAGGCAATAATGCACATTCTCTTTTCAATGGCAGTATGGCATGCTCTGCACGCAGCTCTGTAACTAGTGACCTCTCCCACTGCTCCAGAAGCAATTCCCTGGCTTGGAGCATGGCACATACAAGCAAATGGGCAACCCCTGAGAATACATTTCCAAGCTGTGGAGTGCTGCTGTGTGAACAGACAGAGGAGGAATGAAGGGTGAAAAGCAATGAACAGATGGAAGTAGGATCAGAGTGGCAAAACAATGTGATCCCAGAAAGCAAAAGAATTATCTCCATTGGGCTCACAGATAAACAGTAAGCAGTTAGCATCGATCTTGCCAAGCTATAGCGTAAGGATGAGGACTCCAAGTGCACCCTCTTAATGTCTTTAAAATTCAGATGACTCCCGAAGAAGATTGTAACTTGCACAGAGAGCCACCAGTGGGATGAGAAAATAAACGACATCATGACACACTAGGCTGTTCCAGTGCATGTCAATTTATACACTCTTACCGGGCAGTAAGCGAGGCAACTGGCAGAAAGCTGGCCTAAGCATGGGCAATTCCCAGCCAACAGATCGAGCTCTTGCTCAATGACAGCACCCTGTTTGCACAGCCACGGTGCTGTCAGCAGAGTCACGGACAGGTTGTGGGCAAACACCACTTTCAGCCCCTTCCAGTGGAGAAGTAGGGTCCTGAAAGCATTGTGAGTGCAGGGCAGGCAAAGAAAAAACTTTTTATTCACAGAATAAGCTTCTGTCTTGCTCAGCAGCCACATGTTCAGATGGGACCAAGGGCAAAGAGGGATATATTCCAGTTTCAGTCATGCGCATGTGAATCATTAATCACCACAAGGACTGGGGAGAGGCTGTGGATTTATATCCACACAGCTTCTTTCAGAAACTGGCCTCAATATAAAGACAGAGAAACAGAGGGAATGCCAAAATTATAAAACATGACTGAAAGGAATATACAAAAGAAGCAAGTATCATCTCCTTTTGTATAATGTTCAAACAGAAGGAATATAGAGATGAATATCAAAACGATCCTTACACATCCAGCCCAACATCCAGAACTGTTAATGGCTGCTTCCCTCTCTGTTTGCTGATACAAGGTGTTGCATGACTGGAATCACAGGTGGCTCTGTGAAGGCAGGGAACACTTGGGAATTTCTGGTGTTATGCTTTCGCTAGGAAATTAAAATGGAGCAGTTGCTGAAGGACAATGCAGGCTAGATGAAAAAAGTTCAAAATATGCCAGATTTTGTACGATACACTAAAGAAGAAGAAAAAGTACTTGAAAGCAGAGAAAGCCACACTGAGACGAATTAGGAAATAAGAAGAGGTTAATTTCTGTGTTCCAGACCAGAGCTGTTAGCCAGCCAACAAAGTCAGGTCTGGTAACAGTAAAGAGTCAAAACCAGGCTAAAAACATGCATGGAGGGAGCAAGGGAAGGCGCAGCCACATGTCAAAGGAGGTCATATTGCTGAAAGAAGGCAAATGGGGAAACGAAACACCAGGCTTAACCCAAGGTGGTGGAGAGCAGAAGCTTTGAGGGAGAAAGGGAAAGAAGAAACACAGCAGCCGATGACAGATCTGCAATAAATAGGACAAGAAAAGGAAATGGCAACTGGATTTGGAAGGAAGTCTGATGAGGAGGGGCTTTTCTTCATCAAGGAGGGCAAGAATGACTTTGAGAAGCATAGCAGTGAAAGGGAAATACAGTAGTAACAATATTTCTGTAATGCAAATGGGATTAGTAGCTTGCTAGTAAACTGGCAATGAGGTAGAAAACTGGGAATGAGGGCTTGGGTAAGACCTCTGTTTTCGAGACTGCAAGGGGTTGTGGGTCCTCCTCAAAATCAAATGCCAACCCAGTGGTTTGTGGAAAATGGGATAAGAAAATAAAATCTACATTCAGCATTATGGTGTGCTGTCTTTTGGGAAACTCCATACACAGTCAATTATGTTTTTCATTTGCAAGAAAAGAAACTCTAACTTGTTGTGTCCTTAAACTCTATGTAGAGGACTTCAGTTCATGTGTAACATGAAATGCATAACATGAGCAGCAGATCACACAGGGGAAGCGCATGAGAGAAGTGCATGGCTGGGCTAAGGGTTGGAAAGAGAATGCCATTTTGGATCTCAGTAAATGGACTAGTAAAGCACGGAGCTAACCATCAAAGAATTCATGGAGGGAGTAGAAAGAAGCCACGGACTACGGAAAAGTCCTTCATGGCCCACAGTCCTGCAATGGTTTGATTATATGGAAAACTTCAAGGGCAAACAGTTACAGAGAAGAATTTGAAAAGTTAAATCACAATGAAATCTAGGTCACTCATCCTCTTGGACTAAAAAAAAACAAACCCAAGCCCCCCCCAAAACCCCGAAACCACTAATGTAGAAGGCGAAAGGGTGAAAGGAACAAAAGAACAAAGTCGAGGGAAGATTGATCTGGTTTGGAAGACAATATCCAAGTATATTGGAGGTTGATGCCTGATGGCATTGTGAGGATCCAGAGAAACATTCTTGGGAAAGGCCGTCTTTTTCAGAAGAAAAAGAGAAGTGTGAATGAATCCTGAGTAAGGCAAAGAAAGAAGGCAAAGCTCATGTATGAGATTAATCCTGAAGTAGAAAGCTAATTAGTCCAGAAATGTCTGATGAACTACCAAAAGTGATCCTGCAGACTTTGAGCAATATTTCTATTGAGACCTGTGGTCTTTTGCCCCAAAAAGGATCATGCAGCCATAGGAAAGGAAAGGAAAGCTTGAGCATCTTGGTAACCAAGCCAATTAACCCTAACACTGCCCAGACACATTTCTCTAAAACAGATCATCTGAGGTAGCCAAAACTGGCCTGTATAGTAAAAGCAAAAAGCAGGCATAGCAGTAGACATTCATACCCAAAAGCTGCATCCTGTCTTCTATTCCCCTCTGCAAACACGCAAGCAGGCAGAACAGTTCTTATCATAAAGGACTAGGTATGTCAATCTGTAGTGAACTCAAACACTGACCCATACTTAATAGTAACCCTGGAAAACCCTGCATGCTGTTCATCTGTTCGAGGACTAGCTTCTAAGAGGTGGTCTAACCATTAATCCTCTGGATGAAAATTAGAGTACACATTTTCTGAAAGTCACTGGGAAAAGAAATAAACAAAAAACCCCAAATAAACAAAAAAGTGTTTTGCAGACAGGTATAAATTAAGAGCCTCTCTTCCACAGAAGCAGTTATTCCCATCTAAATCTTCAGAAACTATATTCAGCCAAACATACAGCAACAGAGGAGTGTAACAGTTCCCTGCTATCTTGGAGTGAAGTTAAGAAAGCAACTAAATGTTTAATAATTGTCATTCCCTATGCTTCTGCAATGTGGTATTATCACAGACATGTTAAAATACAATTTTTACTTTTTATCTGGACAGCATCCAGTTAATAAAAAGTCTGCAAACACACATTTTGGGCTAATCTGTTGTAACAGCTTCTAGTACTTCAGTTGTCCCACTTCTGTCCTTACAACGTGTGGCCCTTTAAAAAACTAGCTCCATCAAAGCAGAGAGAATCTTCTCCAGCCTTACTGACTTCACAGTAAAGGCGCTGCACATGTTATTAGAGTTAGTAGGATTGCAACTGCACTACAGTTGCCGACTGCAAGAATTGTTTCTCTGCAGTTTTGGAGCCTGATTCATAATGTCCTTTGCCAACTGCCCCACCAGCTTCAGCTCTCTTCCCACATTGTGTAAGGATGGAAGGGATGAAAACCCTTTGTACCACCAGTAACTAATGTGCCCTCCTACCCACACAGCAAGCAGCAGGTGCACCCAGAGCACCTTGGCCTACCTGTGGCACAAAGGGCGATGAACGTTTGTGCATGCTTCCGGATCAAAAGCAACTTGTCTTTAGGTAGAGGCAGCTTCCTTAGGATGTGTTCAATGAAATCATGCGGGGTGACAGCTGCAAGGTTCCACTTCAACTTCCCCAGCACCACCAGCTCCCATTCCTGTAGGGTGGGGACAGGGAAGGGAGAAGAAAATCCATAAGCAGTGCTGAAAAAAAAAACCCCAAAACCCCTTCACCTATTTCTTTGATTGTAAGTATATCACTGATTATATCGCTGCTGAATTGGTTTTGCTCAAACATTTTTTTCCATACGCCCCTACTGCTTTGAAGTTGTTGACTTTATTCTTTTTTTTTTTTTTTTTTTTTAAACGCTGGAAATGTCAAGCTCTACTGAAAATAATGAGACCCGGCAGCTCCTGCCAAGGTTTTACTTTTTTTGTATCCAGTGCTGAATGCCCACCCAGAAAGTTTAGCCTGCAATCAGATATTGCCAAGGTCACTGTGGTCCCTTCCTAGTAACTTCTTTTAAATGGCTCTAGTCCTTACTTTATAGCCATTTAAAGCCCTAAGGATAACCATGCACAAAAATAACCTAGATATACATGCTTTTTTTTTCAAAACTGAGTAAGTTAGCTTGATGGCCTTCTCTCCCTAAATTGTGTTCAAAAGCGCCTGCCGATAAATCTGATGGCACTTAAACGACTGCAAGGCAGGCTTTGCAGAAAGAAAACACACACAACGCAGCCAAGAAGTAGCCTGTGTGAATTATCTGCCAATATATCATGTAGGATCCATTCCTACATTCTCTGTACACCCAAAACTCACAGTGAAATCAAAGAAAAGCTTGGGTGGGTATGTAACTACAGGTCATTCCCTACAACGGGATTACATGTAGAAATGGTACCTAATCACCAGATCCAGCCATGGGGTTCAAGCAGGGCTAGATCTGCATGCTTCAACATTTAAAGTAGGTTTTGAATACCTTACAGTGCCCTGCGGAGTGCACAAAGCTCAGGCTTTGGACTCACTTCTGTCTCATGCATCAATTATTAGCTATTAACTAAATTCCATGCACTGATTCCTGAGTCCTGATGATGCGTGAGGCTGATGGAGCCCAGCGTGGCGGGGAGCCCCAGCTAAGCTTGCAGATCTGGCAAGTTGAAAAAAAAAAAAAAGCCCTTTAATTTTGCAGCTAAGGAGACGTCAACCGGCGTTGCTGAGAAACCATAAACATGGACCCCACAATGCCATTTCTGCCATCGTTTCTCTGAATAGATGCCCGCTTTAACAGCACATTACTTTCCTACAGACATTCCTACTGGATTATGACAGAGCCCTCCACCGATTGAAACATCTCATGTTCACATATGTAAAAGGCCCCTGAAGATAATGGGTTTTTTTTTCTTCCTCAGGAAAACCTGTAAAATGTTTGAACATAATGGCAATTACGTTAACCAAGGAGAGATCTTCCCCACATCACTAACGCCACAGGTTTTGATAGAAAAGAACACTTAACCTAGAGAATGGAATACAGGGAAGCACTTAAAACACATGCTCAAACCCACGCGGCACAAAAGGTAGGCACATCCTTCCATGGCTTCTCACACGGCAGCTGCAGCACTTCCCATGAAAGTGTCCACCACTGACAGCCCATACCACTGACCGGACTCCCCGTGCCTGCCGCAGCCATGGCAGGGTTTGCAGTGCACAGCTCTTTACTCCACAGAAGCATGAGCTCCCAACCCCTCCCTGGGGGAATTCCCACCGCCTTCGCCCAGTGATTCACAGGAGGAATTCTCCCAGGATTCAGCCTGGCGATGTGCACTGACCAGGATCCGCGAGCACACAGCCAGCTGAGAGAAAACATATCTCACCCAGAGCTGTTAATACTCTGCCCAGTGCCCTGCACCACGAAGCCCTTTGCAAATATTACTGATTCCCTTAAATAATTTTCATTCTTTTTTTTGTTTCTGCCTTTGCCATGTCCGAATAGATCTTGAGCTACCAGACGTGGCCTTTTACCCAGGGGGTTTTTAACCGAGATGCATTTTTACCTCACCATCTGCACCGCTGATAACCTACGGCGTAGCGCTGTGGGGACGCAAGCACCACGAAGCCCTTTGCAAATATTACTGATTCCCTTAAATAATTTTCATTCTTTTTTTTGTTTCTGCCTTTGCCATGTCCGAATAGATCTTGAGCTACCAGACGTGGCCTTTTACCCAGGGGGTTTTTAACCGAGATGCATTTTTACCTCACCATCTGCACCGCTGATAACCTACGGCGTAGCGCTGTGGGGACGCAAGGCCGCGGCTTCCCAACCCCCCCGTTCACCGGCGGGCACCGCGGCCTCCCTGGACACCACCCCACTGCCAGACCCTCCTCATCCGCCTGTGGTTCATCATCAGGGAGCGGCACCCCCACTTGTCCCAGGACACGGCCGGGAGCCCCCCACCTCTCGCTCGC
>NW_009941282.1:0-1232 GCF_000696875.1 Nestor notabilis | reverse complement strand
AGGGGGTTAAAATGGGGCCAGGAGGGGTAAGATGGGATAGAGGGGCGAGTAAAACAGGGCCAGGAGGAGTAGAACTGGAGAGGGGGCATAAAATGGGGCCGGGGGGGTAAAATGGGGTCAGAAGGAGTAAAATGGAGCCGAGGGGGGGGTGAAACAGGGCCAGGAGGGGTAGAACTGGGTCTGAGGGGTGTAAAACAGAGCTGGGGGGGGTTAAAAAGGGGTCAGAAGGGGTAGAATGGAGCCGAGGGGGCGTAAAACGGGGCCAGGAGGGGTAGGACGGGGGGGGCTCAAGCCATCCTGGAGGGTGCTGATGACCTCGGCTCCCAGCAGGAGAACTACGAGGACCCCCACAAGACGCCGGCGTCGCCCGTGGTGCACATCAGGGGCTTGATCGACGGCGTCGTGGAGGCTGATCTGGTGGAGGCGCTGCAGGAGTTCGGACCCATCAGGTGAGGAGATGCCTCCAGGGCCCTGTTTGCTGGTGGTGGTGATGTGGTTGTGGTGATGGTGACCTGGCGGTTGTGGTGATGATGGTGACTTGGTGGTTGTGATTATGGTGACCTGGTGGTTGTGGTGATGATGGTGACCTGGCGGTTGTCGCGATGATGGTGATCTGGGTGTTGTGGTGATGGTGACTTGGTGGTTGTGATTATGGTGACCTGGTGGTTGTGGTGATGATGGTGACCTGGCGGTTGTCGCGATGATGGTGATCTGGGTGTTGTGGTGATGGTGACTTGGTGGTTGTGATGATGGTGACGTGGTGGTTGTGATGATGGTGACCTGGTGGTTGTGGTGATGATGGTGACCTGGCGGTTGTCGCGATGATGGTGATCTGGGTGTTGTGGTGATGGTGACTTGGTGGTTGTGATGATGGTGACGTGGTGGTTGTGATGATGGTGACCTGGTGGTTGTGGTGATGATGGTGACCTGGCGGTTGTGGTGTCGTGTGGTTGTGATGGTGATGGTGACCTGGTGGTTGTGGTGATGATGGTGACCTGGCGGTTGTGGTGATGGTGACCTGATGATGGTTGTGTGATGGTGATCTGGTGGTTGCGTGATGACGATGATCTGGGGGTTGTGGTGATGATGGTGACCTGGTGGTTGCCTTCCCTCTCCCAGCTACGTGGTGGTGATGCCCAAGAAGAGACAAGCCCTGGTGGAGTTTGAGGACATCCTCGGCGCCTGCAACGCCGTCAACTACGCGGCCGACAACCAGATCTACATCGCTGGGC
>NW_009941281.1:0-3016 GCF_000696875.1 Nestor notabilis | reverse complement strand
TTGCCGGCTGGGCTTAAACCACGACAAGTGAGTAAGTTGTTCTTGTTGAGTTGCTAGGGTAGTTTTGATGCTGGTGACTTTGTCACCTACCTTCTTTATTTGTCCAGAAGTTTCCTGCTCCATGAAGGTGATGTAGTGCTTCCTATCACAAATCACCTTGCTAGTCTCAGCATAGTGCTTCAGATGGGACTGGAGAGGAGAGATATAGAAGCTGATCCCTTATTAAAAGACTAATGGTTCATTTCAGTGAACAGCAGTCAGAACATGACTCTGTGCAGACCTGATTTCACAGTTTGCCCTGATAGACTGGTAAAAACTGTGGTCTGTTTGTCAATTGCGATCTTTGGTCTTGTACAAGTCATATTCTGCACACTGTGCATAACACTTGAAAATATTCTCCTTTTGCCTGCAACAGACAATGTGAAAGTAAAGAAATTGAGCGACTGAGTAACAGATGTTTTAGAACAAATCTGTTACAATCTAAAATGATAGCAAAGAAACCTTTCTCATCTTTCCTGACAACTGAGGACAAAAGACTGGTTGCATAGAAGTCAATATACTAGCAGATCCCTCATAGAGCTTTTCTTTTTGTGAAGAATCTCAGACTTCTTTTCCAGAATTTTTTTCCTCTTGCTAATTAGATTTTCTGTGTAAAGCTGGCAAAACATCCTAACTGTGTAGGATGGGGAAAACAAACTAAGACTTGTATATGTTTACAAATAGGCAAATTCAGATCTGATGATGAGAAAAGTATGGTTCTGTTCATTAACAGTCCTACTTCTGTTAATTAGCTTGTTTTCTCAAGTTGTCATAGCTGAGATGTTGTCCACGACAAAGTTTTCTCTTCCAAACGTGTCTAAGAGATTTCTTTGTCTTAAGGTTGCATTTAGCACAGGTGATACAAAAAGGAGATACCTCACTGAGAGGTAGTGGCTTCAGATCCATAGCTTGTAAAGAAAAAACACCTGGCTGACATTATATGTAAAGAATCCAGTTACTGAATGAATGATTCAATTAGCCAGGCAATTTAGCATTAGAGGCTGCATTCTGTGAAAGTATTATGCAGCAGTCACAGTATAGAACTAGCAGATGGCAACTTTGGAGTAGGATTGCCCAGGAAGTAAATCAGTTTTGTCAAATATTGTGAGGTTTTGACACTTTCTTGGTACTTTGGAATGAAAATTATACTTTCAAAATATGAGCATTAGGGATCCAGGAATTGTGTGAAAATTCGTTTGTAATTTATGCTAGGGCATAATTACCATGGAAAACTATAGTGGGGAGTGTCTCTTAATTGCTGTTGAAAGTTGTCTACTTTGTATAAACTAACCATTGATTTTCTCACGTAGAGAGTGAAAATGCTTTAATGAGAAAGTAGATGAGAGCCTGGGTCTCCCAGGTCTGGGGGATTGTCCTGGACAGCAGACTTACCAGCTGAGGTGAACAAGTCTATTTTGTTTTTAAATAGAGGTCTCATTAGAGATCTGAAATCTTTCTGACAAAAGTTTAGCTACAGCCAATACTGCATTTTGAAATTTTGAATTAGTTTGTCTGTAGAGATGGATTCAAAACTGCAAACAGTAAAATTAAAGAAATAAACTACAAACATATAATAAGTAGTTGTGAGGTGTTAGCCTTCCAATTTTCAGCTCTGTTCCTTGCAAATGCTTTGATTTTATCTGTGAGTCTCCAAATAAGGATTTTCTTCCCCCTGTAAAAAAAAACATCACAGTGAACCAACCTTAGCAGTCCCAGAACTGGATCTGCAAGGACCACCAAGCGCTCCTCAGATTTAGTTTCTGGCACAGGAGTTGGTAACTACATGGAATCTTTTACGGTTTATTTCTCTTTTTGGACGTAAAATTGATCTCCTTCCCAACAGCAAAGCTCTCTAGCTTTTTAGAGAGCTCTGCTGTTGACTTCCACAGTGCCAGGTTTCCACTATTGTATGGGGGGTTTTGTCTTGCCAGATGCCAAAGAAATGAGTGAGGCACTGGTAGTGACTTTGCACCTCTCCCATTAATTCCATTAACTTTTGAATTTTGAGCTAAAGACTTTATTGTGTTAGTTGACAGGTTGTAGCAGACTTGTGCACCATGGTAGTGTCTTCTAGACTTTTACAAGCATGATAACACTTCCAAATTCAGGCTCATTTCGGTCAGGCTTATGATGACCAAACATAAGCCATTTAATATCTACTTGAATTGCAAACACTTACGACTGTTGTGACCCATGTTATGACATGTTACTTTTTGTTATCCATGAGAAATGAATAGTTATACAGCAGATTTAAACGAGCCATCATCGACCACTAACGGTCAATTGCCGAGGTATCTCCCGAGAGGACGCCTTGAACAGCGGAGCGGGGGGAAGCTCAGCGTCCCGGAGCCTCATTTCGGAACGGCAAGACCCACCGAGTGAGCCTCAAGCCCTCGAGAGTGTTAGCGTCGAGACAAACACATAACCACCGGAATGGTTATATGAGGTCCTTTATTGACGCGCCAGGAATCAGGGGTATGCACCCAAATCTGATTCCGACCTTGCTACAGCACATTTCACAATTTATACACATTCGATGTAGGTAGCTACGCCCACTAATACATATTCATTAGGAAACTGCTTCATCAGTCCATTACGACATCAGCCTCTCTTGCGCTTGCGCAGCCCCCCCGCTGGTGGTCATCCCGATGAAGAAAGTAGTCTTCCTCGCACTGTCCTTTTCACCTTTTCTGTCTTTGGAGGGGCCCCCAACTGCTATGTGGACACAGCATTCTCTTATCTTTACTTAGTTACTTCTGATAATCCCCAGTGGCGCCCAGGTAGATCTCTTTAGCACATTCCCTCCCCCATCCAGCCCCATGGCACATCCTTTCCTAAATCCTTTTTGCCATATATGGTCATGTTAGTTTCTACTGCTAAAGCTATTATGGTTACTGAGATATAAAAGAGCAAGGTTATAACATCTTAAAATATATATAGAAAGACCTATTAATCTATGGATTCTCAAATATAATCA
>NW_009941280.1:41401-44608 GCF_000696875.1 Nestor notabilis | reverse complement strand
AAAGTGGGGGTTGTATTTCCATTCTTCCAGTCATCAGGAACTCCACCTGTCTGTCACAATTTTTCAAATATGATGGACAGTGGCCAAGCATCTTCATTCGCCAGCTCCTTCAGGACCCGCGGATGGATTTTATCAGGTCCCATGGACTTGTGCACCTTCAGGTTCTTAAGATGGTCTTGAACCTGATCCTCTCCTACAGTGGGCCTAAGGTCTTCATTCTCACAGTCCCTGCATTTGCCTTCCAAGACTTGGGTGGTGTGGTCTGAGCATTTGCCGGTGAAGACTGAGGCAAAGAAGTCATTAAGAACCTCAGCCTTCTCCAAATCCAGGGTAGCCAGTCCTCCCGATAGCTTCTGGAGAGGGCCCACATTGTCCCTAGTCTATCTTTTATTTGATACATACCTACAGAAGTATTTCCTGTTATCTTTCACGTCCCTTGCCAGATTTAATTCTAACTGGGCCTTAGCTTTCCTGACCTGGTCCCTGGCTTCCCGGACAATGTTCCAATCACAGGAGCCATTTCTCCAGGTTTCTGTGATACCGATGACATTGTATCCCTGTAGCCTTGCACACATCTCTTAATTCCTCTTTTTTGTTTCCTATACTATGGGCGTTTGTATAGAGACATCTGAGCTGAGCTCCAAATGAAGCCGACTGAATGGTTGGAGCAGCTGAAATATCTCTACATCACTCCAAGCACTTATTATAGGTGCTGGCAACTGACTGGGAGGGTTGGGGTAGATCGATGCCCTCCTCTCCCAACACATCTAGTTTAAAGCTTTCTTGACCAGCCTGGCAAGTCTCCTACCAAAACAGCTCTTCCCCTTTGTTAGACCAGCTTCACGAGCCTCCAGTAGATCTGGCCTCCCAAATTGAGTCCCATGTTCTAAATATCCAACCCCCTGGCTGTGGCACCACGTTTCTAACTATTTATTAACCTGCCAAATGCACCTAGCTTTTTTAAGGTCCTCCTCTTTATCCTGGAGAATCAATGAAAAAGCTGTCTGAGCTCCAGAGCCCCTAACCACCTCTCCCAGGGCTCTGTAGTCCTTCTTCATGTTCTCCAGGCTAGACCTCAGAAGACCTTAATTCAGAGTCGTATTACTGGTGATACAAAGAGAGTTTTTCTAGGTTATATCTTAACATTCCTATACTACTCTATAGCTGGACTTTGAATGGGCTCAACATCTTGAACTTCCCAGCAAGTCCACCTTTTTAGCACCAAAATCCTTTTTTGGTCAACTTTTCCCTTTTTTTTGTTCCTGTTGTTTTGGTTTGGTTTGGTTTTCTTTTGGTTTGGTTTTGTTTTGTTTTGGGTTTTGTGTTTGTGTGTTTGTTTATTTATTTGTTTTGGTGTTTATTTGGTTCCCCTTGTTTGGTTTGTTTTTGGTTCCCCTTCCCTTTGTTTCCTTTCCAAGTTTTTATGCGGTGCTGAGAACAGTAGTAGCTGATCCCCTTCTTGTAGGAGATGAAAAAGTATTCCCTCCTATGGTCACTGTACTGTGTCTCATTAGACCTTCTTTTGGATAATTTTGTAAAAGTTACAGATTGTACCCATTGTATTTCTCCTGTGGTAGTCATTGGCCCTCCAGTAATCAAAGAGATGCATATACATCTGTTTCATTGTGTAGATATACTGATGGTTCATACAACTTCTCGAAGGCAGAGGAGAAGTTTGTTTGCTTGGGTTATTTCAGCACTTTTCCCCCTTTTGGTCAGTTTTCAGTCTGACAGAATCATGGATCATTTTCATCTTAATAATCAGCGTGTTGGGTAGAGTTCTACACTCTTGTTTTCTTTTGGGGTTTTTTTGTGGTCATGGGACTAATAAGCATCACTTTCTATTACATACTACCTGCATATGTAGGTATTTATGAAACTACTTGTGCACAGGTATGGTGTTGAAGTAAATGTCTTTTTGTAAATTTGGACCTCTAGGGCCATGATACAACAGCAGCTGGTATGAATTGGGCCCTGTACTTACTTGGACATAATCCTGAAGCCCAGAAGAAGGTTCACAGAGAACTGGATGAAGTGTTTGGTACGTTTCTGTTTCCCCCTTCATTGTGGTTGTGGTGGTGGTTGCATTTGTGAGTGGAGATGTGATACATTAAAAGCCTAGATGTAGAAGGGGAGGTAAGAACATGCCTTGGGACACTTCTGGAGCTTTCAGTAGCTAGAGGTGATTGGGATGGGTGCCAGAAGGTCTGTAGGAGAGTATAACCAACCTTATGTTTTTGGGGCAATGCATGCACATTCAGTGAATGTGTAGCACCTTTTTCTATGTGGTCTTGGTGCATGATGAGAGTTCCTGGAAGGAGCCGGGATGATGTCCTGGGTTCAGCTACAGCAGTCATTTTTTCTCCTTCATAGTAGCTGGTGCAGTGCTGTGCTTTTGACTTTCAGTCTGGGAACAACACTGATAACACCGATGTTTTTAGTTGTTACTAAGTAATGTTTACTCTGACCAAGGACTGTCTCAGTCTCATGCTCTGCCAGGGAGGAGGGGAAGCCGGGAGGAAGCAGAGACAGGACACCTGACCCAAACTGGCCAAAGGGGTATTCCATACCACAGCACGTCATGCCCAGTATATAAACTGGCGGGGAGTTACCTGGAAGGCCCAGATCACTGCTCGGGTCGGGCTGGGTATCAGTCGGCGGGTGGTGAGCAACTGTATCCTCTCCCTTTGTTATTTCCCTTATCATTATTGTTATTGGTGGGAGCAGTAGTGGTTTGTATTATACCTTAGTTACTGGACTGTTCATATCTCAACCTGTGGGAGTTATATTCTTTTGATTCTCTCCCCCATCCCTCTAGGAGCGGGGGAAGGAAGAAGTGGGGGAGTGAGCAAGTGGCTGCATGGTTCTGAGTTACCGGGTGGGCTTAAATCATGACACATGAGTTTGCTGGACCAAAACTAGGGATTTTTGGTCTTGTTCATCTCCCTGTTTGTTTTTGGACAGGCAGCACTGAGCGTCCTGTTACAATGGACGATTTGAAGGAGCTTCGATACCTTGAGTGTGTTTTGAAAGAAGCCCTTCGGCTCTTTCCTTCAGTTCCGCTGTTTGCCCGTGCCTTGAGAGAGGATTGCTCTATTAGTAAGTAGTGTCCTCAGTTTGCCACTTCCTATCCTGCTAGTATCAACTCAAACTGTTTCCTAAGTAAACGGCAGCATTGTTTTATTTTTCACTGTGCTGTTGTATATA
>NW_009941280.1:21291-41381 GCF_000696875.1 Nestor notabilis | reverse complement strand
TTCTCTTTAGGAGGGTATAAAATACCAAAAGGCACAAATGTTGTTGTTGTAACTTATGCCTTGCATAGAGACCCTGAGATCTTCCCTGACCCAGAGGAATTCAAGCCTGAGCGATTCTTCCCTGAAAATTGTAAGGGAAGGCACCCATATGCTTATGTGCCCTTCTCAGCTGGTCCCAGGAACTGCATTGGTAGGTATTGAAGAAGCAGCACTTGTAATGTGACAGTGTGGAAACTGTGGCAGCAGCATGTGTATGAGAAATGTAAGTCTTGATGTGCCTGCTGCTCATGTCCTGTTCTTCCCCGAGCTGCTGCTTCAGCCCCACCCTGAATTCTGGGCATTGTCTCCCCTGCAAGCCTGGTGCTTGAGCTGACACATTCTTTTTTTTCCCAAGGGTTTCTTTTCTTCTGAGGACCTATGTCTATCATGCTGATGTTTCCTCCCTACAGCCTGGTGGCATGTTAATGGGCTCCTGTGTTAGGATAGGATTGCTTCCAGATTTCTGATCCTCAGTGTCAGCAAGACGGAGTGAGGGAAGGCACATCTGCGCTTGCTTTGCTCTGGAAACAACTAATCTGTTTATCTCATGATTTCAGCTGGGTGTCCCAAAGATGCAGTCTGAAACTGATGTATTCTTTCCCTCTTTCTGACACCGTTGTTGCTCTGGTGTTTTCACTGGCATCCCAGAACTTGTTAGCTGTTCAGGTGGCACTGAGGTACTCGGTGTTTGCGCTCAGTATAGGGGCATTGTTATTCATATAGAACACATGAAAAGACTGTTCCATTCACTGATCTTAAGTGCAGGTGGGGAACATTCAGCCACTTACAAAAACAAGAAACCCATTTTCTTTTGGTTTTTTGGTTTTATTGGTTTTCTTTATTTTTTGGGGTGTGGGGTTGTTTGGGTTCGTTTGTTTGTTTGTTTTTAATTAGTCTTATTGGGAATAGGGAATATTGGGAATATGTTTCTCATAAGAACAGCAGATGAGATTTTTCCATAATTCAAAGAGAAATCTAATTTTACATGTCTAGCTAGTTCCTGAGTGTACAGGAACATGTGCAGGAGAGGTGATTCACTGATATCATTGCAGAAGTAAATCACTGTGTATGTATGTACAGATACCCATCTGTACATATTTTACAGAGGAGAGAAAAGAGAAAGTTTTGAGCACTGGGTTTTGTGTCCTGATCCTATTTTCAGTGCAGTTTAAATGAGCTGCCTGGATTGTGGTGACACTTTGTTTGCTTTCCCTCACATTTCTCTGTTCTCCCTTTTCCTTCTCCACCTTTCTCTGAAGTGTAAATTGAACTTTGCCCTCTGTGCTACCAAATCACTGGTGTGTGTGATGCTTAGTGTTCATTGAAGGAAGGTATGCCTGTTGTTCTGTTGAAGTTGTATCTCTTTTCCTCCTCTGCAAACATGGATTTGTCTCTCCTGACAGTCACTGTGCTGCATCTTCTCCTGCATCTTCTACTGTTGTCCATCCAAAAGACATGACAAGGCTGTGTTTTTTATTAGTTCCATGTAAAGTGTTGGCTGTTTCCTCTGTGCTGTTTGAGTTCTGTGTACTATGGGAAGGGAGATAATGCTCTGAATTGCCCCAGGAAGGCCCGAATTGTCGTGCAGGGAAAAGTACTACATTGAGCAGTCAGTTTTGACCTAAATCGAGTTCTGTTCTCAAGGCACAGTCCCTGCCGTCCTGTGTTCCATGGCGTATCACTGTGAACATGCAAATGCAGCAACTATTGATACAACCCAACAATAACATCTTTATTTTTTTACTGCCCTGTAATTTGTAGGTCAGCGTTTTGCACAAATGGAGGAGAAAGCTCTTCTAGCTCTCATCTTGCGGCGCTTTTGGGTGGACTCATGTCAAAAGCCGGCAGAGCTTGGTATAACTGGAGGACTGATTCTTCGTCCAAATAATGGCATCTGGATTAAGCTGAAGAGGAGGCAAAATGCTGGATCAGAATGAAAGGAAATTCAAGATTTATTTTTCCCAAAGCTTACAAACTCTTTAGGCTAAGATACATTTTTAAATTGTGTATTTTGATGGCATAGCAGCAATTTGTTGAAACTAAAGTCATTAGTGTTTGTTTCATTAGAGAAAATGTAATAGCCTTAAATTGCTGTCCTTCTCTAGTTCATATGAATATCATGTTCATCTTCATAGTGCAAGTGATTAAATACCAAATCTCAGTGCTTTATTTACTCAAACTACTTGATTAGAAGAGTGAAAAAAACTTTAAATTATGGTAGTCACAGTAATGAGTGTGATGAAGTGATCTGGTTATTTTCTATAACATTTGTGAGGTAACTGATAGTCTCAAATCTTTGTAATCCTGTTCAGGTTTCTTTGGTTCTGAAAGATAGAAGCAAACAATTCTTCCACATGGCAAATCTTGTTTTTCTGTTTTGGTGATGACTGCATCTATGAAAACGAAATAGACATCTGATAATTTCACTTCTCCTTTGAAGCATTTACAGTAGTTCTTAAGCAGTGAGTGCTCTGAGTTATTTTTTAACAAAGTGTACCATAAGTATTAATCTTTATAATTGTACCATGAACTAGATACTGTGCAAATTACAGACAGGATTTCATGTCAACAGAAACACCGTGTTATTATGAACTTTGAAAATAAACTTCTATGCTGCAATATGGAATTAAATTAGATCTGTAAAAATCACATGCCTGGGTGCAGGTAAATTGATGATGGGTAATTATTTCTAAACATCAGTTCCTCTAGGGTGATTGATTGACCAGATTTTACTGTGTTAGTTAAAGCTGAAATAATGTGCCAGTCTGCTTTTGGCTTCTATGGTCCTGAAGGCAACACAGAGAATTTCTTGCTGATTGATGCTAAAGAGGAATTACAGTGATGGAATGAAGCACCTGTGAAAGTTTCTATGGTTTGTACCTTCAGGATAGGTCAAAATCTGCAACAATCCACACAGCTGGAGAGCAGACGCTCCATGACTTTGAGATAACAGCAGTCCAGTAACTAAGGTATAATACAAAACCACTACTGCTACCACTAATAACACTAATGATAAGGGAAATAACAAGGGGATAGAATATAAACTAAAAGGGAAGAGGAAAAAAGCTATAAACACAAGTGATGCACAAAGCAATTGTTCACCACCTGCCAACCGATACACAGCCCGACCGAAGCAGTGATCTGGGCATTCGAGGTAACTCCCCCCAGTTTACATACTGGGCATGACATGCTGTGGTGTGGAATGCCCCTTTGGCCAGTTTGGGTCAGGTGTCACATCTCTGCTTCCTCCTGGCTTCCTGTGCCCTTCCTCACTCGCAGAGCACGGGAGACTGAAAAGTCCTTAACTGGAGTAAGCATTACTTAGTAACAAATAAAAACATCGGTGTGTTACCAGCACTGTTCTCAGACTAAAGTCAAAACCACAGCACTGCACCAGCTACTAAGAGGGAGAAAAATAACTGTTAAAGCTGAACCCACTACACCTTTGAACTCTAAACGCAAATACTACTCCTGAGTAATGGTTTATATAGGGTGATCTTGATGCTAACCATGGGGCAGTGCTGGCTCTGTTTCTGAAATATGAGTGCCTTCCTGTAAGAAGCCTTGTCTCGAAAGGATAAATATCCCTGTCCTATAGTAACAGAAAGGACACAACTTTCTACTGGGGTGATGAAATAGAGTGCATGAGTGTTTCTGGATCATGGTTTACAGACCTTATGAACAAAACTGACAACAAACCTCCTACATGACCTCTTGGCTACTGCTGCTTGAAAGTGTCTTCAGGGCTGCCCCAGGCGCACTAGAGGTTTGTAGCAATCTTTACACAAACTGCTGTTTGGGCTCTGAAAGCTACATGTTTGGGACACATGCAGGCAATGGACTACTAGTGCTTACCAGGTATGTGCCTGCCTTTCCGAATTTAATCCTCATGCTGAGGACAAACATTCATGTACAGGTGTTGTAGACTGGTGCATACATATGTGATCTAACATGCCATCTGACAGATACTCCTCTTCAGCAGGTAAAAGACTCAAAGAGCCTTTGGAGAATCCTACCCCTCTTTCCTTCCTAAAAGTAGTATTGATGCCACCCCCTGCCAAACCTCCCAGAATAGTACTACCCCAGTTCACAGTCAGGTCATATTTGGAAGATGATCTTAATAGTTTGCATTAAAAACTATCAAAACCTAAATCAACTCAGTTTATTAAAAAAAAAAAAAGAAAGAATCTGAGATTTTTCTGAAAGTGGGAGTCATCTCCTAACTCCATTTTATGCTCAATAAATGGGCTTTCCTAATCCATGCCTGGAGTGTAGTTTGTGGAGTTGGAAAGCATTCATTGAAAAATCAAATTATTTTGAGCAAAGAGAAGCAGTCAGTATGCCCAGACCTGCAGACCTAAGTCAAGGCTCAGGGACACATAAAACTTGCTGAAGTGTTACTGTTTGTCAATTTACAGGACCTGGTCAAGAGGCTGGACCCTTCAGTACATTGAAACATTCTGTCTTCTCTAATGTCTAATAGTAACCAGCATCAGGTGTTTTAGCTACAAAGAAGCAAGGACTTGTGCAGTTAGTGTGGTGATCTGTTATAAGAAAAAACCTAAGCCCTTTCACAAAAACAAGAAAAAAAAACCCAACAAAAAAAACCCCACACCCAAAAACCCAATCCAGTAATGATTTGTTGCTTAATATTTGAACTGTCTTTTTCATATATATATACACACATATATATAGTTTTGTGGTTTTTTTTTTTTTGTTTTTTTTTTTTTTTTAAATATGATTTTGAATTTGGTCTGGATTGATTTTGTTTGACATCTGATGTGCAGTTATTTCTGGGCTGCATTTCTAGCAAGACTATTATTGACACGTAGTTGCAGGATACAGAACTACTATACTGCTTTTATTTTAGTACAATGTGCAATCCAACACTTCCTACAGATCAGTAAATAACTTATTCTAGCCATCTTTTTGCAGCTATTTTGGGTGAAATTAAGTCTTAATTGGCTTAGTGAGAGAGTGGATTCTTCACTCAGACAATGTCATCTGGACTCAGATGAAAAAGTTCCAGGTTGTTGATTGTAAAAAGGAAAGATCAAGATTTAATTTCTAGAACTTGTTTTAGCAGCATTATTTCGCTCTCCTTTGTCATATACATAATGATAACCATGGAGAAGTAAAGATACACAGAGAATGCTTTAGACTGTTTGGCTTGTTCGGGTTTTGTGTTTGTTTTTTTTTTTTTTTCGGGGGGGGGGGGGGGGGTTTTGGGTGGTTGGTTTTTTCGGTTTTTTTGTTTTGTTTTTTTTTTTTTTTTCGGGGGGTGGGGAGGAGGATTTGGGGCTTTTGGTTTGGGTGTTTTTTTTTGGTTGTTTTTTTTGGTGGGGTTTTGTTTATTTGTTTGTTTTGTTTTGTTTTTCCTTACTGCGTTCAGAACTAGGTTCATATTGTTATAGTATCTTCTTTCAGATGGAAGGATGTCCTCAAAGCCGTGCCACATCAAAATGAAAACCTGTGTTGTTCCTGCCTTACTGGAACTTTCCTTCCCTCATGCTTTCTGAGATGCTCTTCCTCCTGTTCCATGTCATGACTGGTTGGTATCTCATCACAGAGGGCAGATCCTTTCCCATGCTGAAGCTTCTTTTTTAATAGGATTTCCATTAAGAAATGTGGGATTTTGTTTTAGAATTAGACCTAAATCAGAGTAATGTCTATTTATTCTTTTCCTGAGGTGAAACAATTCATTAATTCCTGACAGGTTTGCAGATGAATGAGATTTCGCCTAAGTCACAGTGGAAATAGGCAGAAAACAATATCAATCTATGCCAGGGAGATTTAATCTTGAAGAACTTGCTGACATCTTAAGATGAAGCAGGTTTTATTTTGTTTTTAAATGCCAAGTCAAAATGAAACATTCAAAGCAGAAATAAGCAATTCTTTTTCTTTCAAATAATTGATCTATATTTTACACTTGTATCATCAAAAAGTGTTTCAATTTTATCAGTGTTTTGATGAGCTCTTCTTTTAACTCTGCCATCTGAATTACTGAATCTTAATTACAATATCCTGGTTTGGTTGCCAGAATATTATTGACAGCTAAATGAATACAACGAGGGAATTCAGACAACCATAATCTCATGTGTGGAGCCTTTATAAGTCTAAGGAGTGTTAAATGGTTTTGGTATTTTATGCACTTTAAATGTTTAGCTCTTCACCTAATTTAAACCATGTAATCTCTTTGGATTTCAATGAAACTCAGTAAAATGATACCAGCTGAGAATTTGTCTCAGCATATTTTATAATTTGTTCTGTAGTAAATATGTCCTATAATATAATAAAGAATAATGCATTCATGAACATAGAGTTTGTAACACATTCTTGTCTCCATACAGTAGCAGATCTCTGCTGATCTGAGCAGCAGTGCAGCTGTGTAGACAGGGAAGCATTTGTCATGTGAGTAGCAGGCCCACTGAGAGAAAATGCATTTATTTTCCAACAGAGCATGCTCATTATGATTCTCTTTGAATAGCATTGCTGCCTTAGGCCTCAGATTTTCAAATCCTACTAGTGTCCATATAGATGTAATTAAAATGATTTACACTTTTTGAAGGAGTGTGATACCTAAATGTGAGAACTACTGCTCTAAGAAAGTCTTTTTTGTCTTCTTCCCCTACCTCCACTAGTCTGCTTATGAAACAAAAAGGCATCGCCAAAAGATTCCTTTTCCTGAAACAAATTTCTAGAACAGAGAGAATTTCTAAAACCTTTGTGTCACCAAGTGAAATGCACATACACAAAATAAGGAAAAAAATAATTATTTTAATTGAATACTAGTGCAGGTTGAGAAACACAAACAAAAAAGTTCAGCTTGTTTTATCTATAAATGTACATGGTAGGTTTTGTGATTACTTTTAGGATTATGAAAATCCTGTCATTGGAAGTAAAGGTGATAATTTTTACAGAGGTGTAAAAGATTATCATCACTTTATAGATGAGAAAAGAGATACTAAGTGACATACCTGTGGTTGCCCAAGAAGACTTCAGTTGTGCTGGCTGGAGCTCTCTCCCAGAGCTGTACTCCCATGATACACACCTCATGGCCGACAGAAACCTTTTCTTCAGAGTTGAAGGTGAGAGCTGCACAGGCATCTCAGTCTTGAAACATTTCATGTCACAGGAATAAACTACCAATGTGTTTTGCTGTAAAGCTGTCTACCACTCTTCCTTGTCACTGTTACATGTTAAAACAGAAGAGAGCACATAGAAATGAAAGCCACTGCACTGAAAGTATTTGTGTCCTCTCATAGAAGCAAGTCAGGGAAAAGCAAATTGATACACAGGAGAGAGTATGAAGGCTTTCTTTGGGACAGTTCTTGCTCTGTAAGCAGGAGCTGGAGACCTTGCTGGCTTGTAAGTAATGGATAAATCATTTCAATCATCAGGATGCTCAGGAGGGTCACAGTTGGGTGAAATGCTTTGATCTAAATAGTTTTTGAATAGACTATATGTATCTGTCATTCCAGAATATTCAGTCTAAGAGAAAAGTGGGAAAAGAGTGGGGAGGAGGGAAGAGTTGTCCTTTTGGCAATTTCACTAAGCACCTCTTTCTTTTAAGGTTTGAATGTTTTGGGGTTTTTTTTGTTTGTCTGTTTGAGATTTATTTTGCTTTGGTTACACATGTTAAAAGAATTGTAGAAATCAAAACAAATGATTCAGATCAGCTATAAATTAAGTTTGGCTTCTTGTTGCTGCATTTACATTTTGTATATCTGCAAAGAGTTTTTTTATTTTTCTGGCTTCTGGCAGACTGAACATGCTCTTAGAAACATAGAAAAGACCACGGTAAAACTACTTGGAAGATGTAGATGGGATAATTTCTACAGAGTATTGAAAAGGAGGGATAAGAATTTGAGGCTGATGTTAAAGAAAAAAATAGCACAGAATACATAATTGAAGAATATAGCTGTCTCTATTTGCCAAGAGAATGCCTCTAGAAAATAGAGCAATAGTAAGAAAACATAGGTGATAATTCTGTCTTTGGCTACAGAAGTTTCTTAATGGTGTCATTTGCTTGTTCTGAGTCATTAGTCTTATGGATTTCATGTGGATTTCTTCCCTGCCCCAACTCAGGATTTATTCTTGAGATCTCATTCTGTTATGTAGGTTCCTGTGCTAGTAGCAGATACTCTGGCTGTTCTGATCCAGGGATTTGCCTTTGATTTTCAAATGTCACCAAAAGGCAGATCCTCAGCTAGTGTGAAACCTGGACACTGATTTCAACCTGGATGATGCATGCTTTGAAAATGGCCCAAGGTCAGTAACAATATTGACAGAAAGAGTACCCATTCAAAGTAAATATTAAAGATTAGTTAGCATTGCAGGCATAGTAATATTTAACATAGACTGTTGACTTATTCTATCTTTTTTTCCCTTTTTGTATTTTTTTTTTTCTTTTTTCTTTCTGTAAAGCTATGGACCTTATAATTTCATCCAGACCTACTGTATGTTCAGGTATGTAATCATTATTACAACTTCACAACTGATATTCAGTGAAAGGTTTTGTTGTGGCTTAAGCACTGAACCTAGGACAGGTTTTTCATAGCCAGAAGGCAGTGTATGCTGATGTATTTATGGATTGTGTTGTGTGGTTAATTTATTTGATTCTTTGATAGCTTAATTGTAGCATGTGTATTAAAAAAAAGGTTTAAAATTCATATGACGTATACCAGAAGCAGTGAGTGCAAGTCATTTGTTTGTTATATTGATAATTGTATTCACTTAAGTACCAGGACAGAGTCAGGATTAATGATGGCATTTTCTTGCAATATTGTTCCCAGTCTAAGCAAGAGTAAATATTCTGCTGAAAAACAAAGCAGAAATTCTCTGAACACTTAAAAGCTTTGCTTGAAACCATAAGCAAAAACCAAACCTTTGTTGCTCTTATAAGTTACTTTATATATCCCTCAACTGCATATCACAGCTGGAATTTGTAATTCTCAATGTAATTTTGAATTAATGGCATTAAGAACAAGTGTAAATCAGTGCTATGCCTTATGCTACTTTATAAAAGTAATTATACACCCTTTATTAAACATATCCTAAAGAGTGATTTTGTGTTTTTTAGGATGATTGGGATTTATCAGACTTTTTATTTCATTTTCTTACTTGCTTCCGTTTACAGTGGTAAGTGAACATGTAATTCCTAAGATAGGCACACAGAGTAATGCAACTCTTCTGGAAGGGGAGATGATGAATAACTACAGTATGGCCATCTGAGATCTGTCTTGATTCTGCTGGGTTGTGCTCAGTTAAGTCTGAGTAACTCACATAACCCTGTTGCTTTAATGGAATTTTTATTTCATTTTTTTAACTGACATTGTCCCCCCCACCCCACATGCTGTCACCTCACCTAGCGTGCATGGGACCATGCTAGGGGCAATTTTCTCTGCCAGATTGAGGCTGCATCCAGCTCATAACTGTGAAATCAGTGTGATGTTCAGTGTCCTACATCCAACAGCAAGATTAGCAGCTTTAGCAGCAGTGTAAGAAGGGACCCCTCTGTGGTAGATGGGGGTGTAGGAAGTAGGGTGATGTTCCATGCTTCTCAGCTGACTTTGTACTAACTTTGCCCCAAGCACGAAGTAGATCTCTCTGAAGTTTGCAGTTATGTGTGCTGGCTGTTGTAGGCTCAGTCTGGCAATGCTGGGGTAAGCTGGCTGCCTCTTCCTGGCTGCAGAGGAGCGTCAGCCCTTTCCCTTTCCCAGAGGCTGCCCTTGGGGTACAAGGCAGGACTGATATACACTCAGCCCATCTGCCTCCCTGGGGGACAGCAGCCAACAGAGCTTCAGAGCCAATAGCCCTTTTTATATTTTTTTAAACAAACAAACCCCACCATCCTAGAGTCTTATTCACACATTCCCTTTTTGTGAAATTACTGATGTAAAAAGATTCTAACACCTATGTACCATCATGCTTGAAAGACTATTGCAGCAAGTGTGAATAACTCCGGAACTGATTCTTTTGTTGTTAATGTTGGGGTTTTAATTCTCTTGATACACTGGAAAATCAGTGACAGTGTCTGTTTTTCAATGTCAGTCTGTGTTAATGATTTACTTAGTTCAGTTAGCAAAAGTCAAACTACAGAATTGTCTTGCATTTCCCTGAAGTTCCATGTGCTGATAAATTCTAACTCAGGCCTAGCACAGGTTTATGTTCAGTAATGTATTAACTGTTTTCTCAGAGGACAATTGAGTAACTTGGCTTTGTAGCAAATCTGGTTGATAAATGTAGTATTATTTAAGGAAATGTTTTACATGGCTGAAAATCTCAGCAAAACTAAAATCTTGGAACATTTCTGAGGCCCAGGAAACATATTTTTATTAAATCACAATTTTCAGAACTTATAGTTTTGCATGGTTTTACAGTGTAAATAAATATTTTTATGGTGTTTGTTTATACTAGAAGAAGGTAAATAAGATATAAAATGTCTGATAAAGCAAATAACAGCAATGTTCTTCTGACTTTAAAATTCTCTTAAGAGTTTTCTAACAGAAAATGCTTTTCTGTTAACGACAAAGTTGGGTGAAGAAACTCTACCGAGACTCATAAATACAGATTTTAGAGAAAGATCCTCAAAGTATAGAAACTAGAAAATTTAGATGCATATAAAATGCAAATTTTGTATTAACAAGAAACCTTTAAATATATTAGTGTATCTTCCACATATGTCTAGTAATTCCTTTCTCCATTTTTAGGCAAATTCCATGTGCAGGAAACATAGAATTACCCAAGTATAGTTTATAATCACATTAACAAATAAACTTTACTTGTAATATTTTAGAACTGTAAAATCCAATATGATAGTTCCATTTGTTTTCATTTTAAACAGCTTTTGATACAGTACAATCTGTAGTAACAGATTAAGCAGCTAAATAAAATGTTTTCAGTTGGGTGTCCTCCCAATGTGTAAAAATACAGGATTTTTTTTCTTTATCTTTTAGCTAAGAAAAAGCACTTTTGTAAATAGAGGAATAAAAATTGTTGTATTTGCCAATTTTCTACCCCTTTGGAGGGCAAAATGCAAGAAGAGAGTGGCTCCTGTGTGTTTTAACATGGAGATCTTGCAAATGCTTTCAGTTTGAAAGATGGGAACAGGTTGCTGTTTAGGTATCTTCAGTGCACCACTCTGCGGTGAGAATGGATTTCATTGTTGGGTTCAGTAAGCGATCGATGGTGAATCCCTGCAGATGCGAGGCAGTAGCTGAACTCATTTTTATTCTGGGCGGTTCCTGAGACACTACTCCTGTAACAGTATTTTCTTCACTGTGAAGCAAGTCAGAGGGGGTTCAAGGTGGAGTATAATGGAGCAGAAGGTATATAAATGCTGAGAGCCATTGAAGCTGTGCACAGTGGCACTGCTTGTGATTCTGGCCTCAGAGCATCCCTAAACAAAATAGGACATACAACTTGCTAACTTTTTTTGGTCTCAGTACTTCCTTCACCTGGTATTTCTTTTCATGGTGCTCTGTACTGGTTTCTCTCGGAAGATGCTTCTGCCCCTCCTGAGATCTGTCATGAGAAGGTCCCTTCCTCTCTGCTTTGCAGATCTGCCTTGTGGCACATCCTGATGTTCTGGCTTCTGCTTTGGCTCAAGCTGCCTTGCTCCAGCATCAGATACAAGGAACAGGGGGGAGACACCCCAGAGAGTTTTATTTCTGCTGGAGGGCAAAGATAAAACTCAGAGGAACTGTGCTAGTCATCCTCCTCACCCATTTCTGCTGAAGGACTGTCTTAAAAGCAAGGTCAACGACAAAGAGAAGCAGTGGCTTCTCCCTCTCCTGGTGAACTGTGTGTCTCTAATCTCTCATAATTTACACATTTTGTTATTCTGTTCAGAATGTGTGACTCAGATCTATGAAGACACATACTTCCAAGGAGGAGACCTCACTACAGTTTTTACACCAAGCGCCAATTACTGCCAAGTAGTGTGTACTTACCATCCTACCTGTCTGCTCTTCACCTATTTGCCAGCGACATGGACTAAAGATCCTGCAAAAAGGTAGAATGTTAATGTTCATGTGGCTTCTGCTGGTCTCCAAGTTTAGGAACCTGGTAATGTTTTGACAGGACACAGGCACACAGGAAAAGCTAAAGGGTTGCCATGGAAAATAATGTCATGTATCTTTAAAACTGGTAATCTAGAAGAGTATTTGCTTAAATTCAAAAGACAAAATTTGATAACGCCTAATCTTTCACACTCACATACCAACCCTTTCAAGGAAACAGAACCGACCGTGCACTTCCTTCTCTGTGCCATGTGTTTATTGTTGGTGAATAATGTGAGCAATTTTGTATCTCCAAGGATCCCTGCTCCTGTGTCCCACCTTCTCTTGGTAGCATTTTTTTCTAATAATTAAGATCATCAGTAGCCTGAAAGGAGGAGGTTGTCCTTGCTCTCTATGCCCACTGCCTTTCTGTCCTTCAAACCCTGGGATCTGCTTCTTGCATTAATGACACCTCTTGGAGCTCCCACATACACTAGGTAAACTCATCTGCCACCAGTGCTGACAAACCAGATGCAGCTCTACCCTATCTTTCTCCAAATCATACTTGTCTGATCTTTAATGTTGAGGGATATCAGGCAGCCCACATTTCATCTGAGTATCAGTTATGAACATCTGTGCTGTGAATTACTGCATTTTAAAACACAGGTTTTCCTGCTACTTAAAAGACAGCGAAACAGAAATGCTGCCAAAAGTGGATATGGAAGGAGCTATCTCTGGACATTCCTTAAAACAGTGTGACGTCCAAATTAGTGGTAAGATATGGTTATTCACATGTCTGCATTTTATGCTCTCTATCATGTAGCAGATGTTACAAAATTAGCATTTTGGAAACAGGAATAGAATCAGGGAAGCAGCCAAGCAGTGACATGTATGACCTTTGCTAGATCTCTTTCAAACACAGTTTACAAAATTTTCCACTGGTTTCACCCTTCAGCCCCGACTATCCACCGCCAAGGTTCCCCAGAAATGTAACATGGAAATTATGCTCCTGTAATCACTCTTTCATTTGCCAGAGGCAGATGGGAGCACATGCTTTGGTTGGTAGCTCCAGTTCTAAAGATTAATTTACCACTACAATTCAACTTCAGCAAGCTGCTCATGGTTTGTGTGTGACCCTGGTTTATAACTTTGTAGAGCAGATGTCCAGCAAAGCAGAAGTGCACAGTCACAAAGCGATGTTGCTACCTTCACAATTCTGTGTAATAACTCATTAGCAGCTGCATCTTTTTGCATACATGTGCTATGCACGGGGTCTTAGTGTCAGCATGCCATACCTGCAAGTTACTAGCAGGCATATATAAAACCTATTAAATATCTTGTTTTAAATATATTTTAAACTTCTAGCATTATAATGATGTCACTAAGTGAAGCTCAGCTTTAAGCATAGCATGGTACTGCAGAAAAAGAGAATAAGAATGTATTTGTTCAGTTCCTGACCTTGAGGCCACATAGTGTCTTATGGATGTCAAGTTAATCCTTCAGATTTATCAGTATAACACCCCAGTATGCCAGGGCTAAATGGGTCTTACTTTACGCAAGTTCTCTATTGCAGCTACTGAAAAACCAGCTGGGCTTGCTTTTGTTGACCACTTGCGTTTCAGAGCAGTCAGGACTTTTAAAAGCCTTTTCCTGCCTATATCCTGTCACATTCGTATTTGTGAGTAGGTTTGGCCCAGCAAAATAGATTTCAATGGGATGTTGTTATACTATATAGACTAATGGATATCACTGGAGTTACTCTAGAATCAGACTAATGTCACTAAAAGGGAAATCTACCCATATATGTTAAAAATACCTCCAGCGTTCGGCTGACTTGTGCTCTGTGAAGAGACCCCACTGACCATGAGGCAACACGTATACCCTACATGGGAGGAAAAGCTATTTCAAACCCCACAGACCCAATTCTTTCTCCATGGAGTGTAAATTACATCTTCTGACTCAAAAGGGAGATGTCTGTTGCTTATGATGGCAGAATTCACCTTTTAAACTGCTCTATGAACTAGGAAATGGGGAAAGTATGTTTTAGTATTAATCCTGAGTTCTTGATTTGCTTAATGTTATCATGGTGTCAGCCATGGTGGTCAGGGCTCCTCTTTCAAGTAGGCAGAGGCACAGTCAAAGTCTGCTGTTTTTTTCCTCTGACATGCAGTACCATACTGTACCTATGCTTCTGATTTTGTTACTGATTTTGTATATGTGAAGTATGATGTAACCGAAGTGAGCATGGGATGTGGAATCTGGATTGCGAGGGCTAGGTCATACGAACTGCTATCTTTTGGGCAGTTTGGGGTGCAGGGTGGGTAGGAGATCACAAACATGTTTTCAGAACTTGGTCTTTCTTTATTTTCACAGCTTGCAGCCCAGATGTCCTCATACGACTGGATATGGAAGGGCAAATTCATGATGTTACTATGACTGACAGCTATCAACAGTGTCAAAAAAGATGTACCAATGACAATCATTGTCATTTTTTTACATATGCCTCAGAAACATTTCATGATGCAAGCTTTCGGTAAACACAAATTTGATCCCTTTCCTTGGACATTGCTGTGCTTTGGTAGTGTAAATCTGAGAGCAGTCTAAGGTGTGAGAATTTATTCAAGAAAATAATTTTTCCTTGATTTGTCATCCTTGCAATGCTTTTTTCAAACTTACAGATGGGAAAATGTTTGTAGTAAATGAACTTTCATTTTCCATTGGTGAAAAAGACAGACTTGATTATCATAGCACTGAAAAAATCAAAATGTTTTGGAGATACTTAAATGCAAATTATATTGGTAGGTGCACAGCATTATTGGTCTGTTAAATATTGCTCTGTTTATTGATCTGAAAATGGCATCATCAGAGCAGCCAGAGACATTCTTTCATTTTCATCAGGCCTATTTTTGAGCTGTTAAACATTGTTCAGCTAGTTCTGTTCCTCTTTTGAAGACTGTTATGGAGAATGGAGAAGAGATTGCTTTGGCCTATGGCCAGAACATGCACCGCAGAATTATGGGCCCAGGAGGATGGTGTAGACCAAGGAAGATGGTCTGTTGTCTTACCATTTCTTTATTTTTTGTTACTCAGCAAAAAATGCTTCTTGAAACATACCAGTGTAGGAACTCCAACCAGCATAAAGGTGCTTGATGAGGTTGTGTCTGGATTCTCTTTAAAGCCATGCCAGCTTTCTGAAACAGGTAACTATTTAAAATCTCTGATTCAGTTTAGTTTTAAAGGTTGTGGATGACAAGGTGCAGTCTCTCTCTGATATGTATAAATGTTTCATTATGTAAAATAACTCTAATATAAACTTATTCTTGCAAATACAGTTAATGCTCTCAGGCACAAAGGAGGTTCAGATCTTTTTAGTTTTCCTATTTTATCATTTGTCTTACAAAAATAGCCGTCTGCTTTGAAGATCTAAAGAACTCTTTCATAAGATTAGCTTGATGAAACTGTGTGTTATCTTTGTAGCATGGACACAAAAATGAAAGATAAAATCCCATCAAAGTCAAAGATCTGGAGAATATACAACTTTCTAAATTCTGTTTGTATACCTTGTATGCACTTTGTAATTGTTAATGAAGACCTGCAGCTTTCTAATACGACTGGCTAATACAAAGGGATGTATCTGTGTTTTGCGGATGATTTGTAGTGGAAGCAGTGTTTGTGCTTGTTCCTGCAATCATCACTCAGGCAAAACTCTCAAGTGTAAGATCAAACAGTGTGTATTATACCTTCTTATTCGCAATTTAAACATCTTTTTAAAAAAAGATAATTTACCTCCACCTTGCCTCACTGTGTGGTATTTTCCTTCTTAATGATGATGGTGTTCTGCTTCATATAGCCTTATTTTAGCTCACAGATAATCTATTTTTTACCATATAAATCACATTTTGTAGAAACTCTGCATCTTTTTTTCTATATCAATAAATTTCCTTCATATTCTGCTATTCATACAGCAGGTTTTGAATAACCCTTGGAAACTATCGAAAAAGTAGTTTTGTTCAGATCTTAACAATGAAGGCACTTCATTTTTCTATGAGTGTGAAGAATGATAAAAGGAAGAAAAAGGTTTGTAAGGAGAAGAAAACAAATTAACTGTTCCCTCACTATGTGTATGAGAGAGAATGGAGGGAAGATTGTTTATGTTTTTATAAGCTCTTGATTTAAGATATACTAGAAAGACATGTATTTGTGGTTAAAAGAAAAATTACAGGAGGGTACTGCTCACCGGCTTTGAGAGGAATCAGAGAACTGTGGCATATGCACAAACAATATGATTTTAAGTTAAAAAAAGAAATCAAAAGCCATTTGAAACTTTACTGAAGATGTTTATGGTTTATGACAGTGATGATAAGGCAGTAGTGATTCATCACAAATTAAATTAGGATTTGTGAAAGCATGTGAAGATCAGTCTTGCTCCTGCCCGTCTGTCTTTGCTTTCTGTGTCTAGAGAGAAAGGCAAGAGGAGAGAGAGAGAGAGAAGGAGTAAATCATGGGATCATAGAAGCCTACACAGTACTGTTGGATCAAGAGGTCATCTAAGGAGGTCATCTGTCCTAATCCAAGGCAGATCAGCTATACCTGTCCAGACAGAGATTTTACAAATGTAGTCATTAAATCTCAGTACTGCCTTTTGCCTTGTTACATTGTAAATATCTGAAATGGGTTTATTTCAATATTTCTAGATTTTTTTCTGACTCTGATTAGGCTGACTAGTCCTATGTTGTGTATGTTCTAGTGTCCTCATTTCAAAACCAGATATTTCCCCTTTCAAAGCTTATGGAATCACAGCAGTCCTCTGAATACTAGAAGTTAAATCGTACCAAAAAACTTTGAGGTTGCTTCAGTCAAATTCTAAGGCCACTGAAATCATCAACATGGGATTTCTGTTTCCTGTTTTGCCATGCCCTCTTTCCTCTGCTCAGTAATGTTAATGTTGTTGACCATCTACCTGTAGTTTGTTTTCATGAAGAAGAGGGCAAAGTTAAGAAAAAGTAGTTCTTTAGCCTTTCTTGTGCCATTCGCCATTAGCTTTCATTCGACCCCTGAGCAGAACCTGAGCTCCTTTCTTAATGCTTTTGCATTCAGTTTGACATTTTGCATTCAGTTGGTTGGTACTCTGTATTTGTGTTTCAGCAGTTTGTTCCTTCCTATCTGGACTTTCCTTTTGTGCCTTTGCCTTTCTGATTTTGTCCTTAAGCATGCATGTTGTTGCACATCCATAGCAATCTGTCTGTATTTCTGTACTTTTGAAGTACCTTCCTTGAAGTCATTGGATATTGAACAATCACTGAACATGATCACTGAGATCATGGGTTAGCTTCTCTGAAATTCTGGATCCACATTTATGCTTTAAATACAATTTCCTTTAGAAACTATTCATTCTTCTGATTTTGATTTCCCCTTAACATGGCATCTTACCTACTAATTCTCAGAATTAATTGACCCTTATTTTCTAGTCTCCTGATTTTTTTTCCTCTGTTCTTATTGTGTAATTATGGTCCAGTGTTGTTGTCCTTCCATGCTTCTGTTTTTTGAAAACCTCACCAAATTAACAGGAGTCACATTAAGCTCTACCTTTCTCTTTTACTGTTTTTCCCTTTCTGTTGTAAGACATTCCCAGTATTCTTTAACTCATTTGGGAACTGTTGTCTTGTCTGTTGTACCTTCTTAATGGCTGAAGTTCTCTGCTTCCAGAGAGTCTTGTGTTTGGATCATTGTTTTTACTGTCCTGACAGCTTGATAGTTTCAAGAAACATCCTCCATGTTGGTGTTCCCTTTTTTATCTTCTTTTCATTGTTCCACTGGGATTTTAGTCAAGACTTCAAGTATACCATTGGAGAAGGCAACTCGGTTTTCTCTTTCTAAACATGCTAGTATCTCCTGTAGCTTCTATATCATAGTCTGGTTGTGTGAATTATCCAACCAAGCCTCACTTTGTTATTTTGGTAATGTCAGAGGGTAGACTGTACATTACTCCTGCTCATTCTGCCTATTTTTCAAATAGCATTAAATAAAGTGTTAAAATGGTAATCTCATTATTTTTCTTTTAGTCTTCTCATGATCCCTTTAGATATACCCATTACCTTAATTATTTTAGGCTTTGCCTAAATTCCCATGATTTATTCCTATCTCTGAATTTATACATTTATCTCCACTGTTCCCAATTTAAAGTATTCCCTATTAGATTAGCAAATCTCTATTCTGGCTGAGAAAGTGTAGATTTAGGTTAGCTATAAGGAAGAAATTTCTCACTGTAAGGGTGGTGAGGCACCTGGAACAGGTTGCCTATAGAAGCTGTGGATGTCTCATCCCTGGCAGTGTTCAAGGCCAGGTTGGACAGGGATTTGAGCAACCTGGTCTAGTGGAAGGTGTCCCTGCCCATGGCAGGGGGGTTGGAACTAGATGATCTTTAAGGTCTCTTCCAACCTAACCCATTCTGTGATTTCTCCTCTTCTCTGTATGAATCTTACCCCTGATCAGCAGTCCTCTCCATGAATTTACACACTCAAAAACATTTTTGAGAAATAGTTTTTGGCTAAAATGTGTTGTTATTTTTCTAGATTATCAGTTGCAAAGAAGGAAAACGTAACTAAGGATAGAAATTAATAGTCTGTAAACCTTAATATTCTGATGACATAATGAAATGTTTCTAATTTTGACATTATTTGTGTTTTATGCAGATTGTCAAATGGACATTTTTGAAGATCAAGAATTTTCAGGAATGAATATTACAAGTTTTTTAACTCCTGATATCTCTGTCTGCCAAAATATTTGTACATATTTTCCAAAGTGCTTGTTCTTCACATTTTTTACAAGGGAATGGCAAATAAAGTCACAAAGGTGAATATGATATCTAACTTTAAATTTCTAAGTAGACTTAAAAAAAATCCCCATCCATAGACTCTTTTTTTCACCTTGGTTTTCTTTATACGTATGGAATTTTTTGTTAAAAGGTTATTTTCAGTAAAACACAGCTTTATATGTTTTGTATTTATAAGTTTATGATTTCCTGTGGGCATTTCATCTGTCCTTCAGTGTGATCAGGGATCAGCTGCATATCTGGTGTTAATCTGAAAAGAATTATACACATCAAAGAAACAGTGATTCTCCAGATTGCTTTAATGACTTAAAGCTGAATTTTATGAAGTTATCAGAAAAGTCATCTGGTTTTCCAGCAGTATTATTTACTTGAAAAGATTTTTGATAAAGTTAACAGGTTTAAAAATATTTCTAATGAGCTTTCTTTTTTCATACTTAGTAGTGAGAATAGGTAAAAATCCACATTCCACACAAAACAGAAGTATAAAATTTCAAAGCAGTTTCAGGGAGAAGCAAAGGTGGGATGGCATATATCATCTAAAATCACTTTTACATATGTATAAATACTGTACAACCTTTAGTAATACAGTCGCATGCCATTTCGCAAAAACTGCAAAACCCCCCTCAATTTACTGTGAACTACTGAACTTAATGAATTCATTTTCACATTACTTTAGCATATAGAGACTTGGGAGAAAAAATACCACATTTAAGAAAGAATGTTTCCTTACCAGTACTTAAATAATGAATTTTAGAATGGGAGAACAGATTTAGTTATTATAAAAAAAATTTCATTTTAGAAATCTTTGCCTTCTGAAGACATCAACAAGTGGGATACCAGAGGCGCTTATATCACGAGAAAATGCTGTATCAGGCTTTGGTCTCCTAAATTGCAGAAGATCATTTCCTGGTAAATGATAAAATACAATAAAAGTACTAATTTTGAATTAATAAACTTTATAGACTTCATGATGCTTGGAATGCTCTCATTCTTCCAGCCTGCAATTCTCGCACTTACATGCATATGAATTTTTTGGGAGATGAACTCAATGTCACTTACACTAAAGGACACAGAGCCTGTCAGCAGGTTTGCACAGATGTGATCCGCTGCCAATTTTTTACCTACTATCCCCTTCAAGATTCATGCAATGAGGAAAGGTGAGATATATTTTTTTAAATATTCAAAGATTGCTGAAATAATCATTACACAGACTGGCT
>NW_009941280.1:0-21260 GCF_000696875.1 Nestor notabilis | reverse complement strand
AAGTGGTGTAAAAAATATTGATCACACAGGGTGGGTGGGGGGGGGGTGGTGGTGTATGTGTTCTGCAAGAAAAAAAAGTACAAATGGAATCTTTGCATGAATTTGTTAGCAGAAAGTGCGAGTGTCACCTAAGGATGTCCTTGAATGGATCTCCAGTGGAAATAGTACATGGGCCAGGAAGGATCTCAGGGTACTCACTAAGGTTATGTAAAAAAAAAGCCAGTACTGGTAAGTAAAACTTCTTTCATGTAAAAGAGACAGTGCTTAACTGATTTCAGTATAATTGAAGAGTGTTCTGAAAATGTGATATCAGCCAGGTCTGCACATTGTAAACACCAACAATAGCATTGTGAACTTGGTTTTAATAGACTTCATGATGATAAATTTCGTAAAAGTTTTAAAATGTATCATGTATCACTTTCTTTGCAAAAGACTGGTCCATCTTCAGGGATCAGCAGTAGTCTCATCTTCATTTTTTATTAGTGAGTGCAAATTATATTTAAGCACAGTTTTAAATGATTTCTCTAGTGTGTATGCAGCATTCTGCAAGAACTATTAGGATTGTTGGAGGGACAGACTCTTCCCCAGGTGAATGGCCGTGGCAAGTCAGCTTGCATGTGAAGTTGTCTCGTCAGAGACACCTCTGCGGGGGCTCTATCATTAGCAGCCGGTGGATTCTTACAGCTGCTCACTGCGTCATGAGGTGAGGCCTAAATGTAAACATACAAATAAACCCCAAAATTTCATCCAGAGTGAGATCAGTTGAGATCTACCTTTCAGAAAGATAAAAATGAGGACTAGAATAAAATAAACTGTTTTAATGTAACCAAAAGGCGAACTTCTACGGTAAACTATTCATATCCTTAATGTAACTAGAACTCCATACTTTCTCCCTTTGTAACATAGTATTGTACTGTATTGGAATAGTATTGCCAATATTTTGCCTCCAGTGGCAAACTTTACAGAAGTTTATAAAAAATCCCTGTATAAAAACTATCATTCTCTACCTGCTGTCCAGTGTAGAAGTTACCGGTACTATAAAAGTCAAAGAGAGAAATGTTTGCAAAAGAAAAAATAAAAAATAGACTTAGTTAATTGGGAAGTATTAAGCCCAACTGATATTTATGAATTTGTGTATAAAATCTTCAAAAATCAAACTTCAAAAGTTTATTTAAGACAAGATCTACATCTTCTTCATTGCATATACCAGAAATTCTAGGTAGCCTTAATGGTAGAATATTACAGTGTAATAGCCCTTAAACTTTTTCAAAGTAAAGTCAAAAACATAAAGATTACCTGGATCTTGTCATATAGGTCTATGATGTTACACTTTCTAATCTGTATTTAATGGCTAGCACCATTTTCCTAACAAATAACTGTCAGGATAGACTCCATTGAATTTCTATTCCCAACCCTGTTTTCATTACTAAAAAAGCTGTGTGTTGGAATAAACGGAAAGAATCTCATGTATTAATTCAGGGTTTGCATTATGCCCTTGAAAATACACATATATATATGTGTGTATATATACATATATATGTGAGAAGAGAAAAAGAGAAAATAAAAAAGGGCAGAAGGGGAAGGAGAATGAAGAAGGATCAGAACAATGAGAGTCTGAACATAAAGGAGAAAGTTGATGTGGGAATGAAAATATGAATAAGGAGAGAAACAGAAAGAAAAAGTGGAGGGGATGGACAAAGCAAACCTTTATTTTGTTTTTTGAGAGTATGAAAATAAAAAATTGAAAGAATGACCTCAGTGCTGTTCACTGCACACTCAGGAGTAAGGGAAGATACTGACATCTGCACACAAACTTGAAATCAGTGCACGTCTTTTGCCACAGACTGACTGTTTGTCTTTTTCCCTCAGTCTTGAGAATCCCAACATTTGGCGTGTTTATGCTGGTATTTTAAAACAGTCAGAAATAAATGAGGATACGCCCTACTTCAAAGTGGAAGAGATTGTTGTTCATCCTCAGTATAAATACGCACAGACCGGATATGACATTGCTCTAATGAAACTTGATAAGCCTATGAATTTTACTGGTATGTAGCATATTTCAGAGGAATACTGAAAATGTGCAGGATGACACAGGGCTGACACTGATATGGCAGCGCATGATGCGTGGCCTGGTTTCCTTTGATATGCAGTTACTGGGGTTTGAGGAGAATCTCATTCTGTTGGCTTTGAAAAGAAAATGGGTGGCTTCTATTTATGTGACTGGAATGACATGTAGTGCAAGGAACAAAGCATAATATGGAGGCTGTCATCAGGGATTGTGTAGGTGCCCACAAAACCTTAATGTTTCAGTTGCCTCTGCTGGTCAAACTAATATTTTAATCACATTTTAGATCTTCAACTACCTATTTGCCTGCCATCAAAAGAAGACACTAACGTACTTTATACTGACTGTTGGGTAATTGGATGGGGTTACAGAAAAGAAAAAGGTACAGATAAATATTTAAACACTGAGTTCCTTTATTTGCAAAATTCACACTTTATTTTTTTTTTTTTTTTTAAGAAACAAAAAAACCCCCTCCCTTCTTATTTTAAAGAAAATTCTACTATGTTCTTGGCTAGCATTACTGCTATCTGGTTATCACTGTAATATAATTAATTAGAATCTGCTTCCATTAAGACATCATAAAACATATATGAAAGATGTGTGAAATTATCATTAAATAACTACATGCTCTGACATAGAAATTGGATTTTATAAATTGATATAATAATTTGAAATGTGTAAGAATGCAACCTTAAATATATCCTGTACAGCCCTCAAATACTTTTCCTTAAATTCTGTCTTAATCTACTGGCAAAGCCCAGAATATATGGGGAATGCACACTCCTTTTCGTGCTCCCAGCTGAAAAAAGCCAACAGTCTTATCATTGAACTGTGAGGTTTTGAATTACAGTTTGCACATAACCCATGCTTTTCTTTTTTTTACGCTGATTGTATTCATATGACTTTAGAAATTGGAGATTGAAGTATGTTTTTATGATTCTGAAGGTTGATTATAAACAATGCCAATGACTTTGGTGTTTTGGTAGTACATGGGATTTCAACTCCTCTGATTTTACATGGAGGTAGGCCAAACAGCTGTTAATTATCAAAGTATGTTTTTACATGTATTTATTTATATTTTTATGTGTGTAATATTTATGTGTGTGTATATACACACACACACCCCCCTATTTAAACAGTATCCTTTCCTTTATATACCTTCCTATTTGGGGGTTAGAGTCCAATGTGAAATCTAACAAATTTAGGCACATATTGGCTGATTTCTTCTCTTAATTTCTAAGAATGCTCTCAAACACTGTTATTTACTCTATCTGCAAATTTCTCCATCCTGTAAACTACTAGGGCACAGAGTGGTGCCGATTTGCCAACTGGGAGATTCCAAATCTATTGTGACACATTACTGAGAAATAATTGTTAGTAACATAAAGCAATACTTTTAATTGCAATGCTCCAAGGGCCAATGTCCTGAAAGCCATACTCATACAAGGATTCATTACAAATTACAAGGGAGTTTTGAAGTTTGCCCAGTCATGGGACATAAAATGGCATTACAAAATCATTCAAATTATCAGACAATTCACGTCGTTTAGTAACACAAAAAAAGGAAAATCAGTGTCATGAACATCTAACAATGCTCTAAAATCAGTGGCCTCCAACTTTTTATTATCACTGTATGGAGATTTCTAGAGTTTAGTTTTAACTTTAATTTTGCTAGAAGCAAACATTTCTCTGTTCATACCTCCTATTACATAGGTCGTGTACAAGATATTCTTCAGAAGGCTACTGTTCCCCTCATGTCGAAAGAGGAATGCCAGGCAAGGTACCGGAAACACAGAATAGGGGACAAAGTGATCTGTGCTGGCTATGATGAAGGCGGAAGGGATGCTTGTAAGGTAACAAAGTAGTGTATAGTCATAAATTCCAGCCATTTGTTTAAATACATAACTGAATATTGTGATTTTTTTTTAATTGCCATTAGAAAAAATATGGTTATCAGTAGAACTTGCGATTAACTTGTCACTTTTGCATGTCTAAAGCACTGAAAATCAACGTATATGCAAAACATTTCTTATGTGACATTGAAATCATTATGGATAGATTCCATAGATAAAAAAATCTGAGTGTGTGTAGATATATCTCATCTATTTAGGAAAACCAATCAGTATTCTTTTGGAGTATCAGAAACCCAAAGAAAGTAAGTCTAGTATCTCAAAGCACTACTCCAGTTAAAACAGGTTTTTATTTCTTGATATGAAATACAGTACATGAAAGCTTATTTTAAAGCATCAACTGGGTACAAACCAGAAGGGAAGGTGCTAGCTATGCTGTTAAAATGCATGGAGAATGGAACGCTAAAGACAACAAACTGATCTGTTCACTATTAGAGTAGAATATGTCACAACAGCATGAGTTTAACAATCTGAATTCTCTGCTCTGGTGTAAATTCATGCATTTCCATTAATTCAAATATTATGAGTTAATTTTGGCAAGAAAAAATAGTCTGATTAGTAAGATTGAATTCTCTGCCAATACAGTATTTTCACTTCAAGTGTTTGACAGTCGCCATTTTTATGTTAAGATGTTACTATTACTATCATTGGTATTGAGTAATTAGGAGTAAAAATACTTTGATCTGGGAAGTAATTTTTCTTCTATGCCAGTTAAGCTTTCTTTATCTGGTACAGTGTACCACAACATGGAGATGCTGCATTATAAAAATAACATACTTGCTATTGTCTCAACAACTCATAACAGCTATACTAAAGAACGTTATGTTCAGAAAGATCAGTTAGGAATAGGAAAAGGAGAGAGAGAGGGCTTTAGGGGGACAGAGTCACTCAAACAAGATAAGCCACACAGAGAACTGCGATTTGTATACTACAACCAGGGTCATAAGAGAAAATTGGCAAATTTATTGTATTTGTCACTTTCACATGTAGTCTCCATTGGGTTTTAAATCAGTGTACGTAGATAAAATAAAACAAACAAACAAAAAGGTAGTTTTGAACCATTCATAGAAAGTGGAAATTATTTGCAACAACTGGAAAGAATTTAGGAGTCAATTTACTAGAAAAACAGAAAACCTGCTTCAGGACTCTTTAATTAGCCTTAAGCGAAAGTGATTGAAATCTAGGCAAGTATGCTGGTGTTAACATTGAATGATGCTGATTTTAATCAAGGCTTTCTTTGAGAGAGAAATGCTGAGGTGTGCTCTTCCTTGTGTGCTCTGTCTTTTTCTCCTGTGGCACAGGGAGATTCAGGAGGGCCGCTGTCGTGCAGGCACGAGGAGGTGTGGTATCTGGTGGGCATCACCAGCTGGGGTGAAGGGTGCGGTCGCCGCAGGCAGCCAGGTGTCTACACAAAAGTTGCTGAGTATTCAGACTGGATTTTAGAAAAAACTACATAGCATGGGAGCAACCAACTGGTTCAAAGGGAGGTGGTGGAAAAGTAAACCTAGGAGCAACGTGATAAAGTGTATTAGTGTTTTTTAAATGGTATTTCTTGTTAGCCTGGAATGTAAAAGACTTGATTAAATCAGGAATGAGTGAACTTTGCCATTACCAAATAAAAAGCAGTAATAAAAATAAACTCTGTGGTCACTGATTTGGCAGGAAAAAAAAATAATATCTGAACTGTTGAGTTTTTCTGTCCTTGCTAGCATAAAATGGGAATAGAAAAGCTTGCAGGGCATGTATGGATTTGGGAACTGTGAACTGCTTCTGACTCCTGAGGTTTGGACATAGTAATAGAGATTTCCCTCCCTTGTCTGAATTTAGTTGAAATGGGCCAACCGGTTACAAAGTCACTAAGGGGCTTGCTAAAAGGAAGCTGAGGCAAGAAGAAGCCTATACAGTCGTATAAACCTCATTTCTGTATGAATTCACCAAAGCCTGGCAGTACTAATTGAGAAAATAAAACCAGAGGCCTAGGCAAGCTCTTCAGCAGCAATTTTGCAAGTATGGTAACAGTTCTGTCTTTCACTTATATTGTTCTAATTTCTGTGGAAACTTCTGTGGCAAGAATGGTAATGTGGGTCTAATTTCCTTGAAGCAGAATATCCAGAAAGTCAATAAAAGAATCATCCCCTTTAGGGACATCATATGTCATCATTCTTTATCACAAGATATTTTTTTTTTCCAGATCCCTAGCTCTCCTTCGTTAAAGAAACAGCTTTCTCATTTTCCTTTGTCTCCTTTTTTTTCCTTTTATCTTTCTTTTTTTTCCTTTTTCCTTTCTCCTTATTTTGTGTCAGGCAGAAAATATGTTTCATGGCAAAATTAACAGTGTGAGAAACAGCAGTCAGATATTTATTACTTTCCAATAGTAAGAAGCAGCATTTCACACTGTATCAGAAAGGAAGGTGCAGGATGTAGCGTTGTCTTTGCCAGTCTTCACAAGCTTGTTTCTTAATCATCTACGTTATCTCAATTGCTGAAACTGTGTTCTAGAGCACTATTCATAATTGCCACACAGCCACCCTGGATATGGTGGCTGTGGAGGTGAACAGCAGGAGTGGCTTACAAGTAAATGAGGAAATGAAAATTAGAAATTAAACATCTGAAACTTACAGGAGAAAGCAATCAGGCTGCTGAAAAGGACTTCTCTTTTTATTTTTTTTTTTTTTTTGTTGTTCTTTATTTGCAAATAACACTGGGGAAAAATATAATTCCACAACTACAAGCTTATAAACAGTTGTTTCTCTGCCTAAGTGTCCACAGAGCCCCTGGGGTCAGAGTCCTTCTTGGGGTGCGCAGTAGTAAGCTGATCTCAGACAACACACCTGAAATTCCAAAGCTGTATTCAAAGCCTGGGAGTTCAGTTTTGTTTGTTTTATTTTAAAGAATCAAAAATCAAAGCAGGGATGAAAACAGTCCCAGTGTACCAGGAGGGGAGAGTGAATGGTGCTGCTGCAGGCATGTCTTGGGAAAGGACACTGCCTTCCCTCCACATCGCTGTAGGCTCCTGGGTATGGGAGCTTGCATTGCTGGTGATGCACAGTGCTGAAGATCTTCCGCTTTGGGAATCCCAGTGCAGGCTGTGGGTGTTCAGAAAGCCAGCAGGCAAAGTCTGACATGTGGGTGGGAATTGGATCAAGGGGGAGAGGGAGGGCATATCAGTGTGTTGAGACCTTTTGCTGACACTGCAGAAGCAGAATAGAAGATAAAGGTGGGTGCTGATGTTCTTTTCATGCCCTGTTTAATCAATAACTGGTTTAAAATATCAGCAAACTTCAGACATGCTGTCAAAACCCTAGAGACTTAAATAAGGCACTCAGAAAGAACAGGGGAAAAAAAAAAAAACAAACCAAAAACACAGCAAAAGAAGAAAGATTCCTGGCATTCAAATGTAGTTCTGTCCTCATGGGGAAGGAATGGAGACAGCTGAAAAATCGCTGCAGGAGAAACAAAGGAATTGCTTCAGTATGAAAACAGAGACTGAAACTCTCTAAAGAAGAATCATCAGGAGACCATGCAAAATACCCGTCTGCCAATACTCAAGCTGTATATTTGCCAAAAGAGCATATGCAATGTGAAACAGATAACCTTTAATTTTTTCTCATAATAGTGCTGTCAGCTTCTTTTTGAAATCAAACAGCATTCATATACTTTTTTCTTCTTCCTCTTTTACCCTCATGTTCCCTTCTTTTTTTTTTTTTTTTTTTTTTTTTTTTTTTTTTTTTTTTTGGCTTTCTTGTTTTGTTTTCTGTAGCTTTTCAGGTTGTGGCTATTGGAGTAATGAAGAGGAATGGCAGCTCAGCAGTGTTCTGTAGGCCTCTCGAGCTCCTTTGGTTTCTCAGAGGTATACCTCGTGACAGCAATATGCAAAAGGAAACAGGTATTCCTGAGGAAAATTTTGTTCTGTGAAAAATTGTTTTTCTGCTGTCATGAAAAATACATTTTAGGTGCTGAAAAATAAGGAAATGGATGGAATGAAAATAATTCATGGTGGTGGTCTTCATAGTAGGAGAACTCATGCAGTTGTGAATGCCAAATTTCCAGTACATATGGAAAATCTTTGGAATATTATTGCTAGCTTATTTTTTAAACGAAATATCTGCTTTATGATATATTAAAAATGCATTTCCACTTCAAATTGAGGCCAACAGTATTTTGCCTTTTTGAACAATAATAGCAGATATTAAATATTGCATGTTTATAGTTAAGCATTTTCTGGAATAATAAATTACTTGTTTTTCATGTGGTCTTTGTGTTGTAAGTCATGTTATAGATATATATAGACAGAGTTACTGTGTAATGTTATATGTTACAAGACAAGTTTTTGTGAGAGCTATGCAGTGGAGATGTAAAACAGCTGTTTTGCATCTTCTTAATTTTTCTTAATTTTCATAGGATCCTAGAAAAGAGATATGGAGAAGGTCTTTAGAGATTAAGTAGTGCACCATCCTGCCCTCATGCACAATCAAGAACCCTACGTTATTCATGACTAGAGTTTCTCTAGCTTCTAGCAACAGAGGTTCTATAGTCACCTTGTACAAGCTATTCCAGTGCTCAATGATCTTTACCACTACAAAGTTTTCCCTTGTCACTGACTTAAATAATCTTTCCTGCAGTTTAATTCTAGTACTTCTTGTGCTACCTACCATGCAAATGGAAAACATCAGAGGAAGCTAGGCTTTTATTGTTGTCATTGTTTTTTTCACTTTCTGTAGTCATCCTTCATACATTTGATACTCTTTTCACATCACGGTGTGATGTGATACTCTTTTCACAACACAGTTTTGACTCAGTTCCCACTTTTTTGTTAGCTGGTTTGTTTGTAAAGACCAGGAAGGGCAGATGATGACACCGAAGGAAGAGTATTATATGCACAGGGCATGCAAGAAAAGATTAGGAGGAGATGATAGGAACTAAAGCTGAAGTAAAGTTACTGAGAGAAGAGTTGAAAGAAACAACAGAAATCAGTGCAAGTGGAAGAAAGACCAGCTCAAATGGTAGGTACTCATCTGGGCACCTGGAACTAAAAATATTATGGAGCACCTAGACAGCCCTTCCAGGTCCATGCAACCATATCCCAGGATCTGAAGATTAATGAAGTATGGTGCAGAAACAGGCCAATTAGCTCTTTGTGTGCTAATAAGGTCTGAAGCACAGGACTTCCATAACATGAATGTGCTGCACTCAGACTTGAGCTTATTGCCACACACCTCTGCTATGGCTTGCTGCTCTGCATGGATGTACCAGTCCAAATTCTCAGCCTCATGACTGTAATTCCACTCCTTTTCCCACCGATTTTACAAACTGGTAGATTTTGTCTCCCAGTCACCTCTTTGCTCAATTTTGCCCCCAGTGGACATGTACAGTGTGTTGTGAAGTTAGTGGTTTGGGGTCTTCTTCTTCATGTTCTGGCTTCCATTTCCACAGTTTTCCATTTCATAAAAGCGAGTATAATAGGCAAGCAATTATAAAAAAAATGCAGGTACATGTTTTCGCCAATATCCTAAAGTTCTCATTAATTGTTGTATTTCTTTCCTGTACTGGGGCATTTGCAGCTCTTCTATTTCACTTAGGGTGTCTAGTGGAATTGCTGCACTACCTTCAATTCACCCAGTACCTAAAAATCTTACTTCTCTACTTGGTTCCTCGTATTTTTCAGGTGGATCTGAACTTGTGCTTTATGAAGTGCTTGCCACACTACTGTTGCTGCTTCCCTTACGTTTCAGGGGAACCTCCTCCAACTAGAATATCATTTATACATTGGCACAGTTTCACATTCAAAGGAAGTGAGACTGTTTGTAGAAGTTCAGCAAGTGTAGCGTGAGCAATTTGGGCGAATGTTTATAGTCCTGTGAGAGTCTGTTAAAAGTGCATTGTATACAGTCCCTAGTAAAAGTAAATTTTATTTTATCCTCCTCTTGTAAGTGGATCATATAGAACATACGTTTTACATCTAGTGCTGCCATCCTTGGGTGTGTGGCTGCTTGTAGTTGCTGTAGTGTGGCTGTTAGGGTTGCAATATTGGATACTGCAGCTGTTAGTGGGACTGTGTTGGCATTCAAGCACTGGCAATCAATTGTTAGTCACCATCTTCCATCTGGTTTTCGGACTGGCCAAACCGGTGAGTTATATGGGGAGTGGGCTCTGGAGATGATTTGTCTTTTCTCCAAATCAGCTATGACTTCAGAAATTCCCTTTCACGCTGCAGCAAAAATTGGGCATTGTGGTACATTAGTAATCCTTGAGTCAGAGAGTGCAGGTGCTGCATGGAGCAGACGTATCATCGCCTTCCAGTTTTTATTAGGATTAAGGTCAACATTTGAATCAAAAGACCACATGCTGCCATCAGGAAGGTGCCAGGTTCAGCTGCTCACTGAACAGCCAAGTTATATCCATTGTGATCTTTGGCCATGAAGCAAGCAGATGACATGCACTTCTTGCCCGGGAGCCATAAATTATCTTTTGCAGTTTGACAGATAACACTTGCTCTGTTTATGCCAGTGATTTTAACTCTCTGATGTCCAGATTGTACACCCAGCGTCTTGGTGTCCTGTTGTGTTAATACTGAAATTTGTGCTCCCACACCTGTTAGGAATTTCACCAGTTGTTGTTGAGGCCCAAGTGGAATCAGAATGTATTTTGCTTTAATGATGGGTCTAGCCTGATATTGAGCAGAATCTGAGGGAAACAAAGAATCATATTCCCCAGTTTGCTATTATTGGGGTCACCCCTTATGTTCCCATTTCCTGTTCTGTACAATCTCAGGGGAATTAGGACCCTCATAAGCACCATACAAGCTTTTCTTCCAGCATTAGTTCTTTCTTGTTCTTGTAACCGTTTCTGCAGCTGCTCAATTTACAAAGATAATTTGGCTGCCTTTCTGCCTTCTGTTTTTTCTCTCAGATCTATTCTTACTCAGCTTTCCAATCATGCCAGTTATCATAAGCCCATTATTCTGAGAATCTGGGGCTTGGAATTAATCATGCTTTTGTACGTAATCAGTGATATCACTTGTCATCCTGCCAACTATACCAATTTGTCATGAAGAGAGTGGCTTGGGATTGCTCAAAGAATGATCATCAAAGGTATTAGCAACAGTAGTTTTAATACGATTTTATAAATGCGTGACTTACGAGTTCAGTGGCAAGATTCACTCTATTACTTATTACATGGATGTTACATACAAAGGAAAATTGAAGTAAAATCAAGCTAAAATGATTAATACGGAGACCAAAGGCACAGAAGAGTAAGAGAGACCTCCTGTTGAGCCACAAGGATCAGAATAGACCCCCTTGCTTTCTGAACTCCTGATGGAGACTAAGTGCACTAGGTCTAGTCATAGTCTTGGACTTGGTCAATGGTTTCTGCCTAATGGAATAGACCCAAGGGAAATCAAGGTAAAATGAAGCGAAAATGATGTGTATAGAAACTGAAGGTGCAAAAGGGTAAGGGAGACCCTCCGACTGAGTCATGAGGTTCAGAGCAGACCCCACTGCTTTTGGAACTCCTGATGGAGCTTAGGTGCAGCTGAGTCAAATCTCAGTCTCAGAGTTGGTCAACAGTATATGTCTAATGGAAGAGATGCAGGAAATAAGGAAATCCTCCTGTTGAGTCACAAGGTTCAGAATAGACCCCCTTGATTTCTAAATTCCCAACAGAGCCTAAGTGTGGCTACCTCTAGTCTTACTCTCAAACTTCGTCAATGATTTAAAACTAAAGGGTTATAAGTGTACAAGTTCACCACAGAGGGGATTTTATATGGCTTTCACCTAGCAGCAGCCTGTGGTTTTAAGGTGGATCTTAACATTTGCAAAATGAGTCAATAGGATTTACTACACTTTACTACATAATCCAAAACTTTAGACTTCAAAGAGTCTAAAACTTTAAGATGGGCAGATTGGGCTTGTGGAAGCCCTGAAATAACTCTAAACATGAAAAAGAGATGGAATAAAGAGGTTGTATATTTCTTTGGAGTAAAGTTGTTCTGCTTATCTGCAGAAAGGTTTGTATGGCTCTCAGTAAGCCTCTGATTTCTGTAACATTCTCTGCATGTTCAGCTAAAATATCAGAGAAAAAGAAAAGCATTTTCATGAATTCTAAAAGAACTTTCAGTAGTTTTCTCACTAGGTGGCACTTTTGCTCTAATTTGTTTTATGCTTGAAAGCTATGGCAAAGAAATGAACTTGTTCTAGTATAGCTTTGATTAGAGTAAGTGTCATTAGTATATTTAAGAAGGATATTTTCATTCCTATAGCTGATAAATAACAGTAAATAATTTAATTAACATCTTCATTTGTGGAACTTCGATAGTTTAAAGACAGCAAATATGTTTAGCTCCACTTTTCTGCATGGTACTTTTCTGAAGGGAAATTAAGAGACAGCAAGACATGAACACTGACAAAATCAAGCTAAGCAAGTGCTATTTGTCCACAGCTCCCTGCCTGTGGAAACCTATAGTATTTCACATTTTAATAAACAGGCATCAAAAGCACTGAAAACCACAGTCAAGGCCCTGAGCACATCTGCTTGCTCTGGGGTACTTTAGCTTGAGGCCAGCTTGGGCACAGTGCACTTGTCTGGCACTGAATCAGGGAACTTAGGGAGAAAGCATTGGGGGAATGTCATGGTTTAAGCCCAGCCAGCAACCTGGAACCACACAGCCACTTGCTCACTCCCAACACTTCTTCCTCTCCCTGCTCCCAGAGGGATGGGAGGAGAACTGGAGGAATGTAACTCCCACAGGTTGAGATAACAGCTCTCCAGTAACTAAAGTATAATACAAACCACTGCTGCTACCACCACTAATAATAATGATAAGGGAAATAACAAGGGGAGAGGACACAACCGCTCACCACCCACTGACTGATACCCAGCCCAACCCAAGCAGCGATCTGGGCCTTCTGGGTGACTCCCCCCAGTTTATATACTGGGCATGACATGCTGTGGTATGGAATACCCCTTTGGCCAGTTTGGGTCAGGTGTCCTGTCTCTGCTTCCTCCTGGCTTCCCCTCCTCTCTGGCAGAGCGTGAGACTGAGAAAGTCCTTGGTCAGAGTAAACATTACTGAGTAACAACTAAAAACATGGGTGTTATCAGCATTGTTCCCAGGCTGAAAGTCAAAAACACAGCACTGCACCAGCTACTGAAAAGGAGAAAAAATGGCTGCTGTAGCTGAACCCAGGACAGGGAAACCAAAGCTGGGGGAGCTATGTGTGAGCTTGGCCCTCACACAATACTGTGCTTTGTAATCTTAAAGCAAAATTAGGCTGTACTTTAATAATATATGACTGGTTCTTACCACCAAAAATATACCTAGCTGTTAAGAATTCCTTTGTCAGATTTTCATGTCTGGAAAAGTCCATAGTGAGATCGTTTAAAATGGGTAAATTGCTCATGTCCCTGTCCTGCCATTGGGTAGAGATGAAAATCTGAATTGTTAGTCTCCATCATTTGCTCTGGACACAGCCAAAGGGAACCATGCAGAATGATGTCCAACGTGCTACAGGTTCTCACGAAGCAGAAAAGTAAATAATATCTTGCTCTTCTACTGCAACACTATTGCTTAAAGTGCTCCATGATCTTAGTAAAACTTGCACCAGTCAGGAAGGATGAGAGATGTTCTTTATGCGCAGCAGTGAATAAACTTTAGAGATATTTGTGAATTAAAGAAGAAGTAATGGCCTTAAGTTAGAGCAAGAAAGATGCTGAGGAAAAATGACTGGGGTAAAGAGAGTGAAGCAGGGGGCAGTTGAGAATAGTGTGGAACTTCCATCACTGGAAGTTTCTAGGGCTGGGTTACACTGTGGTGTAACTGGCCCTGCCTGCACAGGAGAGGTAGACTGGACAATCTTCCTTGCAGCTGCTGATTGTGATCACCAACAATGATACAAAATCATGGGTTTGTTTGTTTGGTTTTTTTTTTTTTCTATAATACATGTGTCTTTTTGAACTTGAAATATCATCAGAAGAATATTTGTGTGTTTGTTTTTCTTACCCATTCTTTAGCTGGTTTAGTCCTTTCCTTCTCCTGCAGACAATAAATTTTTTTATTATGGACTTATTTTCCTTCTCTGCAGTTTTGTTTGTTCAGAAAACTCAAGTCCATTTAAAATCATAATAAAGTAAAAGGAATAAAGAACAATGAGAAGATAAAATAGGCCTAAACATGACTAATATAAAGACAAGTTAGTTGTGCTAGCTCAGTAAATACCTTGGCCTGTGCTGGTTTTAGCTTGGTTTAACAGCCACGCAGTGGTCAGTGACCACTGTCTGACCTGTTGTAGCTTGAGCAACACAAAACTGTATGCCAAAGAGCCCTAGGAAACCAGTGTGTAACAAACAACAGCCCCTTGGGATAAAAGGGCTGGAGGCATCTTTCAAACTTCAGCTGGGAAGCAAAGAGAAAGAAGCAGACCATGATAAAAAGAATAAAAAGATAACTTCAAGTGGATCTTTGGGATCCCCACCATGAACATCATACTCCTAGTGAAGGACTGAGGATACTGATGGTTGCTGTACACACAACACCCATCCACCCTACTCCCCTTGAAAGCCTCTCAAGAAAGCCTGAAACCATTGACCTTAGGACTCAAGGGGACATGGGAAAGGCAAACGCACACCAGAGAAAAGGAGTGTGTTACAGAAGACCTATTTTCTTTCTACAGCATTTTTTTCCTGTGTTATTAATGAAGCTTAATTGGAATACATGGATTATTAAGGTGTTAAATTGTTTAGCTGGACTGGCAATACATTTTGAGTGTGCATGTGTGATGCCTCCCCTTTTGCCTACAAGATTTTTTTCAGCGTGGTATTAAGTAACTGCAGATTTACCTTGGGTTATGGAGGCATGCAAAGAAAAAGTAGAAAACCATATCAAGGTGGTAGCAGAACTTTAGTTTGGAGTATTTTTATCCACTAAATAATGAGAAAAATCACTTCTTTTGCACCTCTTGCTATTGCTTCTGGACTCTTAGATTGCTATGCATAATACAATGGAAACTCATCTTCATTAGCTTCCAGGTGCTACCTAATGAAAAAAATATTGGTAAAATAAATAACTCATAGGGTCCTCATAAATACAGTTGATATTGATGTATAGATTTTTGTACTCCATTGGTATTATTTTTTAATTTTCTACAGAATGTTCTGTATTTGAGATTCCCTTGAAAGCTGCAGCTACTAGATGCATAGGTCTGAGTAGGAAGGTCACCTTTGTACATAGAAAGTACATTTCTGTCTCCTGTGGTTGCAGAGAAAAAAAGCTGAGAAACATGACCTATGGCCATCCTAGAGGCTTACAAGCTACCACTAGTATTTGAAAGCAGTTTTTCTGAACAAAAATTCTCCTGATATTAAAGCTTTTTTCCATTATTTTCAGATATCTGACTCATAGCTGTCACGTGTGTGGCACTGACAATACTATGTAAATCTTAAAACAAGATAAAGGGTGAATCTCCTGAACTAAAAATGTAGGCCAACTATTCCGTCTGAACTTAAACTCAGAAAAATTTGACCTGATCTTTTGGCATTCCCTTTTAGATATAGCACAGAATTTCCAGACATACAGATAGATAAAATTACCTTAAGAGAAGCACACTTGGAAAAGAGATGGGTAAGGGTAATCTTGCAACTCAAATTGGGATTTGAAAGAGCTGATTATTTGAAACACATCTCTTTCTTACTCTTTCTTTGCTTTGAGACTATCACTTATGATACCTCTCTACACTTCTTTGCTCTGGCCTGACCAGGAGAAGTCTCCAAAGTAAACAACAACACTGTTTTATCATTAGGTAATTACAGGAATGTTTTCAGCTACTGTTTCTGTGCTTTGATTGATGGAAAGACTCTGAATTGAGTTTTTCAAGGATGTACTTATGACACTGTGATGACCATCTACAATACTTCAGGGCAGACAAGTTTATAGAGAGATAACTCATGTTTCCTAAATGCATTGTCTGAACACAGGGGATACCCATGGTAAAATGACTCACACCTTCCTGGTGAGTGAGACTCTTATTTTTCAGTGAATTGCTTTCAGAACCTTATTACTCGCAGAGATAGGTGGCACCAAAACAGCCTAATTTTTGGTGTATGTTTTGATGCAGTGCAAAAGGTTTCTTCACAACATATCTAACACATGATGTTTGATTTATCCTACCAAACATCTAGATTATACCCTATGAACTTAATGGAAAAGATTTAGTATGCTATTAAGAATGCAATTTCTCAGTAGTACCAAGAGTTACGGGATAACCAATCATTATGAACGGACTAAGCTTAACTGTTAGACTTGATGTCATATGCTGGACATTCCCTCATATTTGAAGAAATCTATATCTGAACCTGATGGACTCTGAGCAGAGTTCACTTGTCTGACTTATCACTTTGATTCTCCTTTTGTTCATCTCTAGTTACAGCATTGAAAAATCTTTTAAGGTCAGCTGGATGGGCAGTGAAGGGCTTTTCATGAGTTTAAAATGATGTTTCAAATAGAGGTGCAATTATGTTTCCTTAAGATAGATTGCAGGAGCAAAAGAAATGGACAAATTTTCTAGGCTATTGTAAAATAGGCGATTCGGTAGTGAAATGAATTATTTCTACTGGGGTGAGAGAAAAGTGACAGATTAATGTAGAGGATAATGAACAAGTTCTTCATGTGCATATGTTGGTTTCTTTTTGCAGAAAATAACTAGTCCATATATTTTTATTATTTTTTAGGAAATAGCTTAAGAATGTAACATTAAGCTATTAATATTAAATCAGCTGCTGCTGCTTTACTGAAATATATAGCGGAGATGGGTAGTGGACTTGTGTTTCAGATGCTGTGGTCAGTTTTGTAAATAATAGATCTGCTGTTTTGTTCAGCATTGTTTATTCATCTTCGTTGTAATGTACAGTCAACAGACATTTTGACTGATTGGAGTAATTTAATCTTCCGTTTATGTTTAGTGTATGAAACATTACCCACAAATGAAAAAGCTTTTTAAGCGTGGTAAAGACAGCAAAAGGGGTTATGGCAATTTGTAGTGTGAATGCATAGCCCAGACAGCTTTATAACAGCTATGGACAACTTTTGCTTTGAAACACTGCCTGTTAAATTTGTAAGCACATGAGACCCACACAGAACAAAAATCTCTAAGTAAAAACTAAGTACTCACAGAGATGATAGCTGAATTAGTGTACCTGGTAACTCTTCTAGATATAGCATTATATGAGCTTTTGCTGTTATGCAGTTAGGTTAGTGAGGTAGAAGGTAAACATAAAATGAAGTGGATTTTTGGATGTTCTTTATTTTTAGACCAGAAACATTTCTAATGAGAAGATTATGACATTTTCATTATGTATATTAAGCAAATATTAATTTGATATGAAGTTGGTTTTCTTAACACTTGAGCTCAGTGTTATTTTAAGAAGTTTCAATTTTTCAGGCCACTGGACAGATGAAACCATTGTAAAGCCAATTTTTTTGAATGAATAATTTTTTTTTTCATTTTGTTGTCATTCAGTTATTTCTCATGAGTTAATGCAGATTTTCTTGCGCAAAGACTCTAAGCAAAAAGAAATGGTCGCATTTTGATTCAGAAATTATAATATTCTTATTTTTTTTTAAATTCTGTCCATTTTACTGAACAAGGAACACCTGCCTGTGTACTTCCTAGTGTAGGAAATAGTTGACATTTTGAAAATGCCATCCAAATCTTGTTTCAAATCCACCTTGGCAAATTTCTGTTATTACTTAACTGTTAATTTTTCTGGCTATATCCATAAGTCTCAGGTGAGCACATTATGCATACATATGAGCCCCCTAAGGGGTAACAAGAAACCCTGAATTTTCGATCAGAACATAGCTGTTATAAATACCAAATATTTCTGAATATTGAACTATGAAGCAGCTACCCAAAGATGGGAGTAGACTTCTTGCTTGCCTCACAGCCTGCTTGGGAACAGCTCTCACCTGAGGCACAGAAGGTGCAGACGGTGATGTTATTGGCAATTGACTTCTAGAAAAAGACAAAAAACCCCACAGCTGGGTGACGTATGTGGAAAGTCAGATTTTAGTGTGTCTGTTAGGTCTCAGCTTTGACCACATAGTTTTATTTGATAAATAGGATTCTTAAGCCATTGTGGTATCTGATAAACTCCTCCTCTATATATTACATGCAGTTGTAAGAATATAAGCCTAGATAAGTAGCTTAAATAACCTTTCAGTCTTCTACACTTCTATTTATCATCATTTTGTCTCCTGGCACTAGCACCCTCAACCTGAAGAACATCTTTTTTCATCAAAAGTGTTCTTTATACCAGAGAGGCTGAGCTGCTTACCCCATAACATATGAGTTTACAGAGACAGTAAATAGTATAGCAAAAAATTTTATGTGAGGGGATTAAATAAGTATCTGCTGAAATAAGTATTTCTTAAAGATAAAATGTGAAGTTGGCAGACCTCTTTGACATCAGGGAAGGAGTTAGAAGGAACTGGAGGATGTGCTGGTGTTAAGCAGTACATGTAGAAATACTGGTCCTTCCAGTGCAGTTTTAAATTGTGGAAAAGATTAAAATTTATGGCTCAAGGGAAGATTGATGAAAGAGCTTAAGCAAAAAAACCAAACAAACAAAACCAACAACAACAAACTTACTGATGAGAATAAATGTGTAAGAACTAAATAGAGTTTGGCAGTTGAAGCATGCAAACATACAATAAGGCAAGCAAGAGGAGAAAATGAAGTACTGTTGACTTCTGGGCTTTTAACTGTTCCATAAGAAACACGAGAAAAAGCAATACTTTAGAAAGAGGAGAAATACAGAGGCCTGACTCTGTCCATCCACACTATAAGGTAATATATAAAAATATATAATGCAGAGAGAAAATGAAAGAGTAGTGGTACGAATGGTACTTTTCTGATGAATATTGAACGTTCAAGGAAGCACAATAAGGAGCGCCACTGCTTGTGGTTACTCTGGCACTTTCTCAAAATATATAGATGCCAACTTGAACTGTCTCAGTTACATTTCAGCCAGGGCAACATACTCATTCTCCTCATCCTCCTTTTATTTGCAGTTTCTTTTGAAGAAGTTTCCATTCCTTTCTTGTCTGAAAACCAGCCTTGAGATGTCACAAGAAAGAAGTGGATGTCGTGGCCTCTCAACCCCAAGGGTCAGAGCATTTCAGATGTGACTGAGATGATCTATATGTATTAAGCAGAACATTCCAGCTGGAGTGAATTCAGAGGTAAAGTGATGACTATAAAAGTAGCTGATGCTGAGCTGAACAGGTTGGGACTCACTATAAGGAAAGGGAAATTCTGGCCTTATTCAAGTCAGTGAGTAGTTCACCTCTACCTTTAGTGAGGCCAGAGCTTCTCTCTGCAGGATATTATTCTATATCTTCTCTATGCTGCTAAGTGGCATCAACATAACAATTTATAAAAGCTCTGCTGTATTACAGGAGAGGGCTGCAGGCTGCGTTCCTGTAAATGATCCCTGCACCAGGTCTATGTGAGCTGGAATGTCTGGGTGGTGCTGTGGGCTGTCCAGTGTGCTGCAAAGGCCCCGCCTCAGGACCAGGAGCAATTAAATGCTCCTCCAGAGTAAATTAGTTCTGCTGAATAGCAAGGCTAATTAGCCTTGATTCATCATAGTCCTGATGCAACTGAGTTCTTACTGGGTTTTTTTTTGGTCCTTATTCAGAGCTTGGGTGCTTATTCATAGTGCTAAATTGCACTGTACCAGTGTGCCTAAAAAGCAGAACCTTCCCCACTGCCTAAACAACTAACCATGAGCTGTGCTTGGTAAGTTTCTCTCTTCAAATCTCTGCAGTTTATCAGTTGTCTTTCTCAGCACATGAACTTTCATCATAACTTATTCAGCAGAGCTTCTGTCTTTCATCTGACCTTGTCTGTGTTGGCTGAGGAAGTTGGATGTTCATTTAGCTGAATGAGAGTTTGTTAGCTGTTACAGTACATTTAAGTGCAAGAAGAAGAATTCAGAGAATTAATTAAAAATTAATTAAGAATTCATTTTGAAGAATTCAGAGAATTAATTAAATCTGTTCCTGGGTGATACAGCATATGTCCTCAGATACACATTTTTTGTATCTTCTGTACTTGATAGCCAAACTGCTTTTGGAAATCAAGAAATTTGTATTGGTGGCCAAGTGCCTGACTATAGAAGAACTAGCTCAATTTCACGAGGATAGATTAATAGTAATCTGAAGTAAGCTTTAAAAATCAATGCTAGAGTAAACACCTTACTAGATATGGTATAACTTTTAGATAAAGGGAATTAGCTCAAAGTCTCCACATCTCACCAAGGTATTTTATATATCTGACCTAGGACAGCCATCTTCTCTGAAAACCTAACTTTAGAAATTTTCCTTTGTGAGTGGGTTTACTGTTAAATACTTTTCTGAGGTTTAATGCATCATTAAAAGTAATGATGTTTATGTCAAGACTTCCTCATCTTCAAAACCATACCATGAAGAGACATTGAATAAGACAGAGAGTTCTTGGACTTGAGACTAGGACCAGGTCTTGAGCAGGTAGGAGGGGAATGGTTGGTCCTCGGGTCTCATCCTGACATAGTCTGAATCTATGCTGTGCTTCTCAAGTGTGGGAGCTTGGAAGTGCTTGTGGGTCCCTTGGCTCTGATGTAATATTTACTTTATAGGCATATCCTTTACCTATTCTTGTGCCTAAAAAAAGTCATGTGCTAAAGAGAAACAAATAAAAAAAAAACATTATGGGACTTCTGACAATTTCATGAGATTTAGCAGCACTGAAATTAGTTTTAGAACATAAGATTGTGAAGCATGGATGTTTTTGAGGGCTTTTGGTGAATTAATTTCAGTATGCATGCTTAAAGATAGTAATACAATTCAGAATGTAACATTAATAGTATTAGAAGGAAATCCTAGAGATTTATTTGGTTACAAGACTATGTGAGTTATCAGGTGATTACTTTTTAGACTTCACTGGAATGGTGGCTTAGTCTGGAAAAAATAGTCACACACAAATAATAAGTTCTATATGCTTAAAAACTACAGTTTGAATAGTGTTTTTAGGGCTGCTGTAATGTCATGTTACAACTATTGTCCTTTGATAGATGTCTTGGAAATAACCACCTCAGTAAAAAGACCTGAAGCATGTTACTGGTCTTTAAACTACTTGAATCTAGGTAACTTTCTTAAATACACTATGCATTAATACCAGATTGAGTTTTAAATACCTACACGTTTTGAATGGCTTATTTACACCTGTGTCCTGGGTTCAGCTACAGCAGTC
>NW_009941279.1:140059-148631 GCF_000696875.1 Nestor notabilis | reverse complement strand
AATAATAATAATAAAAGCCACATAACCCCAGTAAAGCACTCTTTACCAGATATAAAAGCAGCAGCCAGGTAGAGATGCCTGGCAGGCCAGTGGTCAGATCACTCTCTCTTTATCTTTCTAAGTACAACTGGTTTCCCCACCAAGACTGAAACACGTGGTTCTTATTGCCATTGTTGTCTACATTTACCTAATCGTGAAGAGGAAGACCAGAGTGGAGAACACTTGAGACAGATAATGGTGATTAGGGCAATATTCTCAGAGATGAGATCAGATTTAAATTTCTTTGAATTTAGAGAGGAAAGAAAAAATGAGAGGAAAAGAAATCGAAAATTTGTTTCTCCTTATTCTGCATAAACAACTGCTGAACTGTTGCTTAGGTAGGGACACGTGAGGAAAGAAGAGCAGTTATTCTTCCTAGGGCAGGAATGTTATTCCTCCAAAGCATGTCATACAACTGAATTCTTCACTTTGGTGAGTAAGAGTGAAGAAAAAGAAATAAAACCGTTTGATCTGTTCATTTTTTTCCCTCTCTTTGTGTTTTAGCTCACCTGATGAAGCAATTTAGGTAATAAAGTCAAGCAGATAACAAGTGCTTGACTCCCTCTTCTTTGTGCTACAGCAAGCAGGAGCACATTCAGCTGCTCACACAGCCCCTGCTTTCCACCTTGTGTAGTCATTTGCACCTGTGAAAACTATGTTTAATAATACACATGCCCCAGAAGGGCAGCATTTTGTATGTACTGAGCACAGGCACATACGACAACTCACTGCTGAGAGCAGGAAGGTATTTGCTTCTCCATCTGTTTTCCTCTGTGTGTGAAAAAGCTAATTCAGAATACCCCTGACATGGTTGCACAGATCACTTGGCCAACTACATGTCAGAGACAATTAGTGAAAGAGGGAAGAAGACTTTCCTTTGGGGACTCTGAAGGCAAGCAGAGGACAGGCGTTAGCAGTGTGAGTCAGGGGGAGGTTGTTCTATATCTGAGTTGCAGCTCAGCTTCTTTTAGCCATAAAGTTGTCAAAAATAAGAGGTTGAATTTTGTTTGGGTTAGTGGTTCATTCCCAAATGCTTCAGTGATTTATGACCCCGAAAAAAAATGCTTTGTCTTCCTGCTAAAAGTCTGTCCTTCTGAGTCAGAGGGAAGAATAGGCTATTGGCTAGGATGCAGGTCTGGGACCAGAAAGATCTTGGGTTTCTTCCCTTTCCATCATGACTTTTTGAAAATTGTTTTCACTTGCATCTCTGATGTTATCCAGGTAACTAGTTTAGATTCATAAATTTACTAGTCTCCGTGAAAGGTAGAAAAGCACTTCTCTCCTTTGCTGGGGTATGGTGAAAAGGAATACATGGGATTTTGACTAGCTCAACTATCAGAATAACGGGTCAGTCAATAGCTAGACCAGATTCAAGCTATCTGTTGATGGACGGCATGAAGGGATAAACCAACAGAGTTCAGCAGAAGATTAATGGAGCTTTTGCACAGCAAGAACTAACAGCTATTATCACCTCACTACTTTGCACATTCATCAGTTGATTTTTGAGGTGTGGGGAGGAAGAGGAAAAGACATTTTTTTGTTTTTTGGGTATTTTTCCTGTTTCAAGCTGATATCCTGATTAAATAACCAATTTAATTGTAATTAAGTTGCTAACTGCTTGTCACAGTATGCTAGATCACATTGCTGAAGGATCGGAGGAGGTCCCCAAAAGCAGACTATGATCTTTGAGAATTACATGGCCTGCTGAAGCTCTCCTCCTGAGAGGAAAATGTGCTTGTTTTATCAGGTTTGAGCAGGCTGAGCTAGGAAGTTCTAGAAGTTACTGGTAGCGGAACTGCCAAGAGAACAAGGCAATTTTACCTTGCTAACTGCTGAGCAGGTTGTTAAACGGTAAGGTTCCTTGCTCCCTTCTTACCAGAGATGGTGATGCTTCCATTGCTCAGTTTGTTACTATTCGTTTGCCCTGTGCTAGAAAATGGAAGACCGTTCAACAGAGGCAGACACAGGGATGGATTCAGACAGATTTAACAAGGAAGTGTGAGACAGTAATGGTCATCATGATGAGTAGCAGAAGGAAATGACCATTTTCACCTTGACTCACTTTAATTGCCAGCAGTTCAATAGCTTAAATCACAAAAGTTCACATTAGAAGATCTGCAGCAAAGCCTACAAGGCATCGCAGAAGTGGATGCTGCTGTCAGTATGTCCTGGGAGCTAGGACTATATTTCAGACATTGCTGTGCTAAGACAAGACTGAGCTTCCTGATTTCAGCATCCTTCTATTTCATCATTAGTGCTCCTTCCCTGGGGTTAAATACCAGGGACAGTTTCTCTCTTCCCAAGATACCAATACCATTTCCCAGACAGGTGTTGAAATGGACACTGATGAAAGTTATATTGAGATGATAGCGTGGAAACACTTGTGTACATCAGCTTGAGCCTCGCTCTGCAAGGCCTGTGATGCCAGTTGGATTCAGAAATCGATTCTGCTAATTTTTGCCGGCTTTGTTAATGTCTTTCCCAATGTTACTGCATGGATTTGGGTAATTTTCTCCCTAGTGCCTCCTTCTCCTGATTTTGTATTTTCTCTGACCAAAGAAATCCAATAAGTAGCACTGAAAGTTGCTAAAATCCATGGGCTTTCACATTTGCAGAGGACTGTGCCAACTCTGCAGAGTAATCATAATTAGATATGCGTGGATACGTATGGGTCATACATATATATGTGAACACACATGTCCTTTCAAAGGAAGGTTTGCTTCAGTTTGCTAATGTGTACACCATTTATATTTTCATAAATTTTCCCTTAACTGTATTTTGTAAGAACCACAGCAAGTTGTCAAGCATAATAGTTTTAACCAGCAAAAAAAAATTAATAAATGTAATTTCCTTTCAAATACCAAATCAATTTCTTTCTGGGTATTTTTTATTCCAGATTTCTCTCTTAGTGACTATCATTTAATTTCAGAATAGCTTATTGCTGCTGAGCACTGACTTTGGAGATAATTTTGTAAACTATTTAAAAGAAAATGGATGTCAGGCTTTCCTGTTCATATCTTCACCACTTATCAACTTTCTTCCTGAAATTCCCATATAGATAACATTGCCTGCCCTAGGTGTATATGACAGTAACTATTGATGCAATGGAAATAACTAAATTTACATTTGAGACTGTTATTCCTGTTCTTATCAATTTGTGAAATGTGAATGACACAAACCCCTATGTTTAGACTAGTACTCAGAGTCCTAATTTTAATTCGTTTTTCGCTACTGTAGGTAGTGGTAAAGTAGGTAATGTTTAGCACTACAGGAGGTAATGGCAACTATGCAGACTATGTGCATAGTGGGAGGAAAAAATATCCAAGCAATAGCCCTTTTACCTGTGCTTTGAAAGCGTAACATTAATTGAATACATGTGGTTCAAAGCAAGAAAGATCCAGCTTTAAGGCTTCTGTGTTCAGATGGGAATCCCCAAGGCTGGGTGACACCAAGTACTGACTTGGTGTATAGTACAGCCTGTCATAGAATAGTTAGGGTTGGAAAGGACCTTAAGATCATCTAGTTCCAATCCCCCTGCCATGGGCAGGGACACCTCGCACTAAACCATATCACCCAAGACTCCAAGACACCTTCCACTTCAGGTTTGCTTAGGAAATGTTCAGGACTGATCTCACAGCAAAGAGCGAGTGACATCAGGCATCATCTGCATCCAGCCAGCCTCAGAAGATCACCATCAACTCAATCCCTTGTGCCATGTTTATTTGGTCTGTGTGCTTTAGCCACCTCCTATGGGCAGATTCAGACCTAGTGGATGCAAAATCCAGGTGTCTGCTCCGCTTTGTTCCTCATGCTCATCACAGCAGCAGAGTAAGTCTCTTCCTGTAAACCATTTTTTGGGCACATATAGGTAAATTTTTCAAAGTGAGATTAAATCTCTGTGAATTCCACTGTAATCAATAGACCCTGGATGCATAACATGTTTACTGCTTTAGCTTATATTAAATCTACTTGTACCACTCACGTAAGGGAAAAGGGATGTGTTAAGGCAAGCCTGCTTTGTAGGCTTTGGAGTAGCTACAGTTCTCTCAGACACACACTCCTTGATTACAAAGTCACCATTAAAATTACATTATAGGGTATGAATGGGGTCAACAATACTAGTAAACAAGAAGTAAAGAGCAACCATTAAAAGACATTTGCTGGCGGGTAATCTTTGTAGTCTTAGAGGAGGCCAGGTAGGTCACCAAATGTGAAATGTTAAGATCAAGAAATATAATAAATTAATAATTGTCATAATTTATTATTTATTTCCTCAGTGTTGCAGTTTACTCAGAGTCTTATAGGCAAACAAAAGGATCAGAGTATTTAAATCAAACTTACACTCTGAAATTTCAGTTTTGTATTATTTATAGGCAGTGTTGTATCATAAATTTAGGGTGGTATTCAAAGGACACTAAAAGCAATGGCAAATCTCTCTTGTAATTACAATAGTAGCCAATTAAGGTTCTCTAATCAGCTTTATTCCTGCCATCCCAGCACATGACTATGTCTGCAAACCAGATTAACCTTCTGGCTCCCAAACTGTCTTACATTTCTGTACTCAGCAGTATTTTTGAAGGATATATTCTATAATGAGGATTTTAAACTATTTTTTCTTTCGAAACATTGTCTGGAAAACTCGTTCCCCATTTCCCATGGGAACAGAATGGGTGGATAAGTGTTACCACTGCAATATCCATAGTTGTCTGGGTTGAGATAGTGGAAAATCAAAAGTAACTCTTGGCTAAAAAAAATGAGTTATTTGACCCCATACATTTAAGCCTATGTTCATATAGACATAATCCAAATTAACAATCAATTTAGTCTTAAAAACTCTTGTTCACATGAGGAGTTTTAATTGTAAGAGCAATGATGTGCAGATCCACATCTTGTGTCCACTCAGTTTAGGCTGGTATCTTGAAGATGTGTACACATACACACACACATGCTTTTACCATCCCTTTGTGGGTTTAGGTGAAATGAAAATGAAGAGAATTTTTCTTCCTGATGGACACAAGCAATTCATACCTGGTGGAAAAAAAGGAACTATAGAAAGCTAGGCAAGGACAATAATTTTGCAGGATTGAAGCCTTGGAAAATGTTGCTCTACATTGCAAACTGGATTATAGAGGCTTAGTTGTATGTTTTCAGTGAATTCTGAGGAAAAGGAATTTTGTTAAGCTTTGCCTTCTGTCAAAGATGACTAACCTATCCTTTTATTAATAGTGAAAACAACTAACCTATCCTTTTATTAACAGTGAAAACAACTTATGTGGAATGATAAAGACTTTAAAAAAATCTACCATTCACTAATGTTGTTCCTTACTCATCCAAAACCAGCGCTTCACCTCATATATTACATCAAACTAAGGATCTATTAATCTGTTCAGCCACAGTCTGGACTAATGTAAGTTGGTGGAAGACTATTAAAAGAGAGCAGCTCAGCGGTCTCATGTCAGCAGAGAAAGCACATTGTTTTTACACATGAGATGCTGACAGAAAGCTGACAGCCACAACTATGAGAGGTAAAATGCCACAGCAGTAGATGTGTCTGTTATTTATCTGTTTAATTAAAGACTGAATTAATTCCTGCTTGGAGAGCAGGAAACATTTGGCATCCCCAGAATCTGTTGCCTAAACCCCTTGGGAAGTAAAACTCATCCAGATACAGAAAATAAAAGCCAAGTACTAGGCTTTTTCAGAGTATCACTGAGCATCCAGAAGCTGGAGGAGGTTGCCCTAAAGAGTGTATAGTGCCTAATATTCTATTTCTGTAATCAGAACTAAGGTATTAAGTCATACAAAGTGGATGACTTAGCATTAAAATGCTTTGCATGACAAATAAAGAGGGAGCCAATAATTTTATTTCTAAACATTAGTACAAAACCAAAAAAGTCCAATATTCTTTAGTTATTAATGAGACTTTTGCTTGTTTTTATGAGTCCCTCTGTAGTTCGGAAAAGTGTGCTGGTGATGGAGCACACATTGGGTATTTACAAGCTGGGAGAAATGAATAGCCTGTCTGATTCTGACAAATTATCCTTGGAGAGGAAAATAACTCCATAAGAAATATAGTTGGTGTTAAACTTAATAAAAACAGACCCTGATGGACTCCCCTTGGAATTGTGGCAGACCTTTCCCATGCACTCTATCCCTGCTCCTGTCAGAGAACCTCCATGAACTTATAATAGGTATGAAAAAAATATTCTTTTCAGCCATTAAAACATGATTACTTTTCCCTTCCTCCCAGAAAAAGAGAAGAAAGAAAGAGAAACTTGCAGGTAAGGCCCTATCTGATAGTATAACCACTGGATTTAAAACCTACAATTCTAGCTAAAATATGAGGAGCTTAAACTGCCTACTTTTTTTCCAGAGACTCAGCAAGATATGTTAAGAAGTATTTGCTGCTCTACTGGGAAATCCATAGAATTTGCTTACCACAAGGAAAAAACCATGCATACCATCCAGCTCCATGCAAAAGCATTTGAAAGGGTCATGTAGAGCTACTGCATGTGTTAAACTTTTTGAAAATATGCTTATGTGGGGTACATTGAACGTTGATCTCTGTCCTAAAGAAGATGCAACACCTTTTCATCCTTTTTGGTGAGCACTTGTCAAGATTTTGACTATTTTTGCAAGCAGCTGGTGTGCACTTGGGCTCAGAGAGCCATTACTTCTCCGTAGGAAATGAATTGCCTTTCCAGAGAGACGCCAGGAAGGATGGAAAAATGAAAGTTACTGCAATACACAGAGAGATGGAGGGCTGGCAGTGAGAGATGAAATCAAGGCGTCCTGGGTTTGAAAGCCACATGTTGTGTTAAAAATGTGCTTACTGAAAGATCATCAGGAGGAAGCCAGGTCTTTGAGCTGGTCTGTCAGGATATTTCTGTAAATAGGCAGTGTGATTCAAACTCAAATTTACATGCAGTTTGTAATTTTGTGGTACAGGGGTCATTTTGCAGCAGCAGATGTGACTGCAGTGGTGGTTTGAGGTCCTCTTCTCCATCACTGTCTGCCTGTTGCACAGGAGGGTGCAGGGTCCCTTTTCTGTGCAGCCAAGGCACAGCAATGCCCGTCTGGTACAAGTACTGAATTATTTTGTGGTTACAGCCACCATCATCCATAGATTATATTAAGACCTGTTAAACCCGTAAATTTAACAGCAAGTGTGTAGCGGTACAAGCCTCTTTTGCATGGTTTATGGAGGTATGGAAGGATTTATTTCTTCCACCCAGAAATATTTTCACTAACACTCAAAGATTTACAATCCCACATATCAGGAAAAGTCTACTCTCAGCCTTATTTGAATATCTGTTGATAGATCAACAGATCTTACTGCTATGAAATCCTCCCTTTGCCACTTTCTTCCTTGTTTGAAACGTGGATTCTGTGGGCTCAAAAGTACCTAATTCCTAAAGGTATTCTCTTTGAGGGGGTAAAAGAAGGAAAAGACAGACAGACAGAAAGTCAGTTGATTTACTTTCTCTATGGAGCATGTTGCAAATGTTGAACATTGGATTATGTCCACAGCAAGGATTCCAGGCTTAAGTTGTCTGATACAAACAGACTAATGACATGTTATGGAATTGATCTTCCATCAGCCTTTTCAGGGATATCACTCCTCTTTGTTCTTCTAATAGATAATATCACCTTTAGGACCTCTCTTCTCTGCATCTGTTAACTGGCACATGTATTCTTTTCCTTCCCCTTCACTATTCCATATGCTATAACCTGATATGAATCTAGTTTTTCAATAGCTAATATCTTAATAATAGACTGGTGGGATCCAGATATGAGCATTTTTCAAAAAGAAGAAAAATTGCTGGGCTGAGACTGATGCTTTCACAACATAGAGAGAACATTGGGTATGGTACACTGTAGCCACCAGCCCTGGGTTTGATAGAAAATTACAGCTTAGTATTAAGAATCTGATTTAAGAGTGTGTCCCAATCCAGGGTTTTGAAATTATATCTATCTAAGCTATTAATTCCTATTAGTTTCTCTCAGATGCCTTTGCACTAGTATTAAAATATGCATATTAAGTAAGAATATAAATTTTAAAATACACCCTGAAAGATTTCTGTGGCCTTTGGGTTAAGCCCTAATTGATTTATACCAGTGAAATACTTAATATCTTTTAAATCATATAAGGAGAGGACTTTTCTGGGACATCTGAATCCTTGCAAGTAAAGAAGTAGCTAAGAAATACTGGAAGACTTTGAAATGTGTTATTAATATATATTACAGGGAGGGGAGAAACAAGCTCCAAATATTTTTTCTGTGAGATTTCTGGTTGCATTTCAATTGCGTCTCTGAACATAACAGAACCTCCAAGTGTTGTACTTACCCCTGTAGTAAACATACTCCAGTATGCATGGAGAAATATTTTATGTTGAAATTAGCAAGTTGCTGAGTTGCTATCACCTGGTCTGTCTTTAATGTATTCTCCTCTGTTCGCAATCTGTAATACCATCCAGAGTTACGCAAAGCTGACTGAAGGTTGTGCCAAGTTCAGATGAAGTGTCTATTTATC
>NW_009941279.1:126832-140028 GCF_000696875.1 Nestor notabilis | reverse complement strand
TGCTGAAGACCAAGATGTTAATATTGAATATGCCTAATAGCATTTTTCAAACTCAAACAGTCCTGGCTCATTGCTGAGCATTTTGAAACAGAAATCTCAACTGATATGGGCACTCTGCATTAGAAAATGCCGCCCCAGCTTTCTGTATTTACAGGTTCTGATAATACATGATTCTCCCCATAAGAAAAGGGGACTGAAAAGTCCAGGTTGCCCACAAAACAGATATCAGAGTTTAGTTTTGTATGACCCAATGAATACTTGCTAACTAAATAATAGCTGCATATGATACTTACTGGAGGCTGTTAATTATTTACTTGTCTTAGGAGTAAGTGTAAATTCTCATCTGTCTTGGGAGAGAAGTGTAAACCACTGATACTGTAATGGAAATTGCTCTTCATGTGTGCCTTTGTCGTTCTAATATACCTTGAAATTGGACAAGGTTTTAAAAACGGTAATCCTCTTTGCCTAAAAAAACCCCAAAACCTATTCAATCTACTTCTACTGTCCTCTCTCATATAGCTTTTGAGCTCCATGACTGATTTTAACCAATTTTCAGTGGTTGTGTATCCATCTCAAAAATAAGTTATTTCTCAAATTTCTACAAAAATAGAAATGAAGTGTCTGCATTAGGAACACACACTGCTTTTGTATTGAAAACGGGGAAAAAAGAGGAAAATACCTTCATTTGTCCTGTCCCTTTCCTCCTATACAGGAAGGAGATGTTATGAATGCCTCCTTTGTGTGAAAAACTTCTGATGGAGTTCACTTTATTAGGCACCAGAGAATCCAACTACAAGAGACAAATCCATAAGAAAGCAAGCTTCATTAGTTTCATTGCTCATGGAAGTGCATGTTAATACAGACACTCCATTTTTAAAATGTGTTTCTCTGAGCAGGGAAACTGTCTAGTGGAATTAAAGCTACGTAGAAGATGGGCCCCTTGCCAGTTCAAAGGAACACAAATTAAGGCTCTGATGTTGGTAGCGTTTATGCATGTGCTTAATTTTGCAAACCAGTGGGAGTAGTCATAGATCTGAACTTGAACATATTTGTAAGTGTTTGCAGACTGGGGACTATGGAAATAAACATAATTTTGTGATATTGTATATTTGTACTATGTAAGCTGAGTACAGCACTTGAAGATGCACATTTGAAGTTTAACTGGAAACAGGCGTTTAAGGATTCTGCAGTGAACATATATAATTCCACATTTTTTTGATGAGTTGTATTCAGGTTCAGTGGTTACAAGTCTATACAAGTTGCTGTTGTCTTTAATGAAAATCATTGGTGATTTTGGAGAGGAATTAGTAGATGCCAAGTTAGTTACATTTAATAGCAGCAACATTAGACTCACTATAGTAGGGGGAAAAGAAACAATAATAGAGGAGAAAGAACAATGTTGTGTACCTGCAGTATCTACCCAAATGCAGACTACTTATTTTGGGTATTTTCCTCCACATTTTTTCCTTCTCTCGCTGTCCCATGCTGCATTCAGAAGGCTTCAAGAATGTGCTCTAAAAAGGAATTTCCCAGCATACTCAGTATTTTGTGTGTAGGGACAAGGATACTTTCCCCATTCTTCGGAAGCAAGTGAAAATGAGCCATCAATTTAAAACTAGAAAAAGACACCAAAGAACTAGAGATTTGAGAAGGGTGCACTGTAGGGTCATCAGGGCAGACAAGACAGTGGAAGAGGAACAAAAAGAGCAGCTGGGACAGCCAGTAGATCAGGGGCAGAAGCACCAAGAGCACAGCTCCCAGCTCCCGATGCCTGATATCAAGCACTCTGCTAGCCCAGTGGCAATAACACAATACTAAGGATTCAGTATTGCAGGCTCAGCATATGACATGCCACGGGCCATGGATGTCAAACTGCTCTGTGTATTTATTCAACCAGGGTTTGCAACCCTGTGTCCAACAGCAGGCTCTTGTTTTTCATATTTCAAACTCAAATGCCAGGTCTTGAGCTGGCACAAATCACAATAGCTATGTGAGGTCTGACTGATTTATACCAGGTGGAGCTTTGGTACTGTACATTCCCTTTGGTTTCAAACTACATTACTCCAAAGCATCAGCTCTCTTTTCAGGAGCATCTAAGTGGATATGAAAATACCCATTTAAAGATTCAGGCAAAATTTATTTGAAGGCTTAATCCAATCTCCCGTAAAAACGTGTATCCTGGAAGGGATATGGACTCATCAGAAATTCAGCATAGATACATTCAGATCATACCTCAAATGAATCAGAAACATGTTGCATGTTCCTCTCCATTTAGGACTCCAGGATGTTATAATTTAAGTCTAAATATCACAGCATACATTTGTCTGTGACAATGAACTACTGCATATTGTTTGAAAATAGAAGGGGACTATTTTTCAAATCCTGAAAAGATGAAGAGGTAAGTGAGGCTCCCTAGGAACGTTTTATCACACAAGCTCTTCTTCCAAGCACAATTAATGAAAATGTATATAATAGTTGTAGAAACAATTTACTGAAAAAAACCCCACAGACTTTTAGCCTGATTCTCCTCCCATTTACATTAATATAGATCAGGAATATCTCCCTCTGAATTGAAAGGTAAATTGTCAGCTGATTTCTGTTAGCTCACTGTGGTAAAACTAATGGAGCGAGAATTAGACCCTTTCCATTAACTGCTATATGTTCTCTCACATTTGAAGTTAAGATTATATCTTACAGTGAGAGTAATAAAAAATTACAGCCATTCTGCCAAGTTATTTCACTGACCTTAGTTTTTCCATAAAAATGATTGCCATCAACATCAGAATATCCATTTTGAGTAATTTTTATATATGTCTTGCCTGTGGATGCAAGAAAACTTGCCAGTACTTCCTTCACACTCTCAGAAAATGGGTGCTGTATGAAAAGCACAATAGTCCCCATACCAGACATAGTTCTTTCTGTGAGGCTTCTCAGAATTAATTCAGCGTTATCCATAAACAAGAAGAAGAGCAAGTGGGGTGGAGGTGGGTGGGGGGAGACACTGTAAATCCAGGTATCATTTTTGCTTGATTAAGAATTCCTTTAGGACCAAAGAACAGAACATTTTGAAAAAGCTCTGCAAAATTAAAATCTTGGAGAGTTGAGGATAAAGCTACTGACATTTTCCCCATTTGCTGGGAATAAAGTGGAAAGGAATTTCTCTTGCTATATTTTTCATAGACTGCCATTATTACGTTTATATGCTTCTTTTCCTCCACTGTGTATTTTGGGAAACAACCTCAATCTTTTTGATGGCATCTGCAGAAAGATGCAGAACTCTCCATGCACACATTTTGTAGCTGTTAGCCTAGTTTGTAGTCTGTATGATTTTCTGTAAGTTTGAAGTATTCATTGTGTTGAAGTACCTGGTTTCTGTTAAAGTCTGATTAGATTTTAATGCTGAACTTTCCTAGGCTTCTTAGAAAATCCCAGCTATCAGGCATAAATAATTCCCCAACTAGTTCAAACAGCCATGACTTGCAATTAAACGGAGCTATATAGAGGATAGGAAAGAACTGTGAAATCCTGATCTAAAATGAAGGTGACCCAAACTTCAAAGAAATCTCAGTGAAAGCCGAAAGTTGCAGTAGTTCAACTGTTGACAGCCTGTCCTGGCTACGGACTTAATAGAGGACTTTAAATATGCACCACAGACAGTAAAATGCCTAACATCTGCATAGCACATACACACAGAAGTGTACAGATCTTGCAGATATGTTGTTACAACCAGGTATTTGGGTGTGAAAGTGAGTTACAACCTAATACCGCATTCTGTTTGCATTTTGTACCTGGAAGGATGCCCACTGAATAACAAAAAGAAAGAGATAGAAAGTGATGTTTCTGTCTAGGGACGTAGAAGCAGTAGAGATGGATCCCAAAAGGGAGCATGGCTGGTCAACCACTATGTCTCCAAGCAACCTTGATTATTACAGAACTGCTTTACCTCCCCCAGGTATTTCCACCAGTTTGTAGAGTAAAAATCAGAAGCTTTAACACTGTGTTAGAGGCTGGCATTTATTCTGACTGGGGAAACTTAAAATGATTTCTGTCACATGTTCTGGACCTCAAAATAATCTTCCCTAGAATATGAGAGATGATACAGCAGAAGGAAAAGAAAACCCAGAGCCAGACCAGTGACATGAGTTGCATGTATAATGCTTCCAGCAAGCCTAAAAAAACCCCCAAAAGTTCAATGTGCAAGTTAAAGCAGACCATACGTTTTAACTTTGGGACTAGAACCAGACAGGCAGCAGATTACTTAGTCTTACTCATGCAATCCCCACACTATATTGTGATGTCTATATATTTTATACTGGTGGATGTTCTTTTTGTGTGATATCTCTGAGGTATTAGGTGCTGGCAGCAACAGGCAAGCAAGAGCTGTCTTTATGGTAACCTGCATCAAAATCCCACTTTCTTGTCTCTCCCGTCTCTTGTTATTACGACTTCTTAGGGGGAGCACGGCAGTGTTACCTTTCCTGTCTGACAGGTTATTTAAGGAATCTTTCTGCAGCAACAAGTAATATTTATTAACCATTAAAGCAACAAAAATTATTATAAACTTTGATCCTGCTTCCAGTGAAATCATTGGTAAAACTGTCATTGATTTCCAGCCAGCAGGAGAGTTTTTCTTCATCCTCTTTACGAAGTAAAGGAAGTGGAATTATCCTTCAACATTAATGATGAAATGCAAAACTGAGTTGAGCAACAAAAGATTCAAGACTTTTCAGGCATGAAACTACAGTAAAATTTAAAATCATTAAAACCAGCAAAATATTCTCTCATGTAATTGGGCAAGCTATTACCATTTCTTTTCTATTTTTCTTTTGTATTTTAATTCCACTCTCCATCCCAGGAGAAAGGTTCCATCATTTCTCTTACTTAGATCACCATTTTTTTCTTAACTGTCATGCATATTCTCTCCAGATACTGAAAATGGAATAAAAACAGTTCTTAGTGTCTCCTTAACATTTTCAGCATAGGAATAACCAGTTACTGATTAATCAGAACATAATATTTGAACATCTTTAAAACTAATATCTAAACTATGGAATATGCATGAGAATAATATCACCTCCCCACCCTCCCCTAATTTTTAGATCAAACCACAGCAATCACTGTCACGTTGGATAACGTGGGCTGAACAGTTTTACTCAGTAATCTGTTTATCAAGCCCATACTCTTTGGTTATACTTTAAGTTGACTGCTTTTGGTTCAAGGGTATCGCAGAGCAGAAAGTCGCTTTAATTTCAAGATAAGTTATTTTAACAGCTAGAATTCAAATTTGAATTAGCCTCACTTCAGCAAAATCTTTTTAATATCTTTTTTTCTGCTAAATCAAAGACTTGTTTACCACCACAATTTCCTCATCCATCACTGAAATAGAGTCTGCTCTTAGACAGGTGTGAGAAATTGAGCCTGTAAGATAGCATAAGAGGCTTCTACTGACACAGAACCAATATTTACGGTGGAGCTATGATAATATGCCCCAATAGCAAATCTGTCCTGGGATATGGATATTATTTAATGGTTTATTATGTCATTCTTGTGGACATGTGGAAAGAAAGACAAAATATAAAGGATCCATGTTGACTCATCATCTTTATTAATTATAGCTCTCTGGGAGCTCTGCAATTACTCCGATAGAGTCTGCAGTCCTTAGTCACTGTATCTGTTGCAGGGCTGCCATCAACAGTCCGTCTCTCCACGTTTAATTCCCCTTGCCTTCTAACTCCAGTAGTGTGCTTCTTTATGGGGTAAAGAAGGGCTATCCAAATGCACAAGAGGTGACAGAAGGTGCTCCTCTTGTCACACCATCCCAAATTCACCTAGCTGTTGATTCCCACTGGCAAAATTCCTTGGGAAATAGCTCCCATTGGGGAACATATTTAACAGATCCAAAAGCGGGCTTTTGTGATTCATATACTTTCTTCAAGTACTATGAATTTCCATAACAAGTGGCATCTGTCTTATCACGCAGGACACAAGCAAACAGCTGGGAGAAGCCAATCATGAAACTTTGGGTCAAACATGAAATGTTTTGCTCACAAATCCAGATCCCATTTGCTGTGATTCATTGGTCATAAGGGAAGCTACAGAAAAGTGCTGTGCTATCTTTCCTGGTGACGGTCTCCAAACAATTCTCTACATTGGTCTACCATCTGTCTCAGGATTTATGGTGGCTTTGCTATTGTTCAAGCCAGGGAAACTTTAATACTCTTTTTCAAATGAGGTCTTAAATTAAAACAGAATGTTCTTGTCTGTGATTGCAGAGCAGTAATACTAGTGCTGTAGTATAAAGTCTTACTGTGCAAGGCATGGAGGTAAGAAACTGAGGTGGTGATACAGAAGTCTCAGCCAGGGTGAGCAGGGATCAGTGGTCCAACTGACCTTACTGGCTTGTTCATCCAGCTGGGACATCATTTGTGTTCCAAAGCCAAAGAGGAGGGGGAAAAATACACTATGAAGAAAAACAACACCTCTTTTTTTCTCTAGCAGCACAAATAAGAATCTTCTGTGCTTGAAATTTCAGGGCCTGCATTTCAATGCATTTCAGAAAGGTAAGAATACTACTTCTTGTTCTTTTAAGTGGGTGACACTAGTGAAATGAAGGTGGAACTTTAAGTCAAACACGCTGCTAACTACTGTGCTTGGCTGGGGCCCCAGCCTGTAGGTATTTTGAGGGCTGTTCCTATGAAGAATTCATACGCAGTTATTTTCAGGGAAGGGAATTTTGTGGCATCCTTACCATTATCAGCTCTGTCTTCTGGTTGGGTGACAGGCACACTCGAACCCTTGGGAAGAAAATGTGGATAGAACATTTTCTTCTTTTGACATATAAAATATTGCACTGTGCCACTATCTAGTAATAGAAAAAGAAAAAAATATTGTTGTGATGCATATGTGAATAAATCAGCATGTTGCTTTGTCTCTTTGCAGACACACTAATTTTGACTGACATGGAGGCACCCGTTTTACTTGTGTTTGCTTCAGACTGCTCTCAGCCTTGCTTAAGCAGTACTTCAAAAAGTAACAGGTATTAATTTAGACACTTACATATACCCTTTAAAAGTAGAGCAAGAAAAGTGACTGCGGATTTGTACTGGAAGAATTTGAGACATCAGCATTTGGGATAAAGATGAGACATGAAACTTTAAAATAGGACCTTCTCTATTTTGTCTACAGTAATTGCAAAGTCATTTTTTATTTGGAATAATTATCCTGCACATGTTTTTCTTTTCTGCTATGCACAAATCTGCAGGGGGGGGAAGGGGGAAGTAGAATAAACAATTTTCTAAGAACTAACCTAAATGCCAAAATACAGTTTATAAAGTTCATGGCCAAGAATTAATTTCCTTCTTTCACTCTTTTGCATGTCACACCTTTTTCCTCTTATGTTGCAACTATGCTTATGTGCTTTACACAGTCTGAGTAAACAAGTGGCATAGAGCCAAAGCCTAATAAAGGAATATGTTAATTTAGAAAGATTCCACTTTGACAATGCTGTCTTACTATGCCCCAAATGTATCTGATGTAAGTAAGACTTAAGTTTTAAATTTTGCAGTGCAAAATTGTCTTTTTAAAAGAAAGAAATTTATGGCAATGCACTGCCTAGAACTCTGGCTTCACAGTGATGTACCTGATTTAATATTTCATATTTTAATAGGCAAGCCATTTACCTATTTTGATATGAACTCTATCTACCATGTAATGTATTTATTTCAGCATAGTCTAAGGCATCTCTTGCCCAGGATATATGTTTCAATTACATTTCAGTGCAAAACACATCCGCTGCAAGAATCTTCATACTCCAGGATCTTGAGTAATGAAACATTTGAAGTGCTGGAGAGCCCAGTACTGAAGTCTTTATTCAGGCAATCTCCCACAAAGGCAAACATTTCTCTCAGCAACTTTGATCAATACCTCAATATGCCAGACCAAAAAGCTTTAGCAGAAATGTGGATTCCTTCTGTTCCTATTGATAAGATACGCAATTAATTGGAAATTGAAAACTTTATTAATTTAGGTGTGATTTTTTTTTCCATTTGACTTCTATCAATCAGCCATATTTTCAGATATGTATGGATCTGGCCCTCATCTGGAATGAAGCAAAGAAGTTCTAGTAAGACTTATAAAATCAGACTGAATCTAAGATCTAGAAGGCAGAAATGGCTGGAAAATGAAATAGCTCATGTATACCAGCTGGTGAATTTATATATACCAAGTACCTCTGGTGCAAGTACTACATTAGCCTGTTAATTAAATCGGAGCCTCTAACATCCATCTATCCCAAGTAGAAAAGTGATGGTACCATGTAACCATGGCTTCCTTGGACACTAAGACCTCATGAGGTCTCCCTGCAGCAGGAGCTATCCAAGCTGGTTCCAGGTCTATCCCAGCGCTGCTCCCAGGTCTATCCCAGCGCTGCTCCCATGGCCAGGAGGAGCCAAGGAAAAGCAAAACTGGAGGAGTCCAAACAAAACAAAACAGTCTGATTTTCTACCCTCTTACAGCAGTTTTATGATAGTTTTAATCTGTGGATGGCTCTACAATAGTAAAATCTGTGTGGGGAAAAACAAGCATGAAAGAGACTTACAGATCTGAACAACTTTACACTGTGCCACATCCTGAGCTGGCTTTAGAGGCTCAGGTTGAGACAGGGTACTGCATTAATGTCAGGAAGAAGCCCTTTATCACCATAGCCTATTAGTAAAGCTGCTAAATCTGAAGCCTCCCAAAGCTAAGAATAAGCATGCGTTTTATTCTGACTTTTTCATGCAGATGCAATTAAGCTGAAGGGCTTTTTAAGTAACTATTTAACAAAGTTGCGAATTGTGGTGCTGCATTCTTGGTATGGCCACTGGATTTTTTGTTCACAGAAGTTGTTTCCTACTAGATTTAAATTCTGAAGCAAGTGAAAATAATCTAGTAAAGATGGGAAATAGATACAGATACATGAGATTTATATGCTTTCACATTAACAGAGCTTCTCTTATAAATCCCTATTAATCAGGCATTCCATCAATATAAAGTTTTCCATTAAATTCAAAGAGGAACTGTAGCGAGGGTAATCATAGAGCTTGTTTAATACAGTGCAATGATGCCAACATTTCCATCTCATCTATCTAGCTGCAAAGCTTTTTTCCTACTGAGCTTGTCACTGGAGTAGCTCAACAGCTCAGTGACAAGAGTAGAAATTTCTTCTGAATATCTATGGGGGTGGGGGGGAAAGGCAAAAAATCTTCCTCTCTGATTTTCACCAGTTTCAAAGCAAAGGCAGAAATAGCAGAATTACAAATTTTAGACCAGGATGTTTAGTTTTTCTGGGCCCACAGCTCATCAGTTTAGAATGCCTCAAAGTTGGCTGTACAACTTCTTCATCCAGGTGACATCTGGACACTTCAAAGCAGCAGAAGTGAAAAGCTTGAGTGCCTGGGTAAGGCATAACTGGAAACAGTGCTTTTCTGTTTGCTTGGTTGGTTTTTTAAGTATTTGTATGCTTTGTATGTTTTTTATTGTCCAGAATCAATATAGCAGAGGGGAGAAGAGGATAAAACGAACAAAAGAGACAAAAGGAAGGGATTGGGTAATTCAGATCTCATAATGAAGTGTTGTGGAAGAAAAGGACATTATTTTAAAGGAAACATTATACAGTCTTGTTAACATTAAATAGTAGGTATTGAGCTGGATTAGACATGAGAGGGAAGAAAATGAAATGGAACAGCATTGAGAGGAGGGATGTTTAACTCACCCAGCCTCATTGGTGAGAAGTCAGTGAGAAGGAGAGAGGCTCCTCAGGGATCATTAGGCTCCTGGAGGGTTTCTGTTCCCTCGATTCTAGAGGGTTTTTAAGCAAGATGTGGAAGTGGGATGGAAGCTTCTCTGCCTCAGGGGGTGCTATTTCCCCCAGAAGAAAAACACTGATTTTTTTTTTCAATTCTTTATCATCTCAAGCCATTTTGTTTGTGTGTCCTTGGTGGAGTTTTGTCCTGTTCAGTCTTGTTCGCTTGAGGCAAAACATCCAGGGCTTGACTCTCTCCTCTGCCATCTTCAGCTTCCAGTGACAAAGGGCATTTCCAAGGAAACAGGATTTGTCTGTCTTTCATTTCTGAAAGAAATGAAAGTGAACAGTGAAACATTGCATCTTTGGAAAAAGAAACAATAGCTTGTGTTCTAGTTGGTCTTCAGTGAGATTTTTAGTGTATTTTGAGTATCACTGAGATTATAAGACAGTCCAGGAACGTCCTTTTACACTATGTGTTACACTCCCAGTATAACTTACGCCCTAACCCAGTAGATTGCCAGGGTTGCAAAGTATGATACTAACCATGAATATCTCCCATGCCAGCTCATCACACTTTAGATGACACTAGCTCTCTTTTTCACTCATGCTTCCCAGTCTGGGGTCACCAGCTTCCCCCTTAGACTGGCGACTGTGACACAGGCCAGAAGACTTAACACAAAGTGCAGACTTTGCAGGTGAGAGGAAAACAAAAGTCTCTGGGACATTTCCTGGGAATATCTGAGGCAGCAGACAAGTTTACTTGTGGCAGGCCATATTTTTTACATGATCCAGAGCTGGAGGCCTGTTGCGTGGTCCCAGAGAGGTGAGCATCCCCATTGTTAGGTGAAATATAAACAGTCAGATAGATGAAGCAGAAAATACAGCAGACACAGTGAAAGGTTCAGAACCAATTTATTATCCAAGGCTGAAGATGATCATACATGCCTGGCTCAGTGCCGTGCTCCACCACTCATGAGTTGCATGCTCACCCTTCAGTAGTGAAAACTATTTATTTGGTCCACATAGAGTTTATGCGTTCCGCCTGTGTACAAGTCTGGGCAGACAAGGTGAGATACTGGAAGACACATAAACCATCATATGTTCTCTCAGTAATGTTTTAGCATGGCTGATCTTGACTGTCTGATCTAATACCACAGTTTTCCCCATCAGGCATAACTGCAGTAATGCAAATGGATTTTGAGAGAAATGAGATCCAGGAGACAGGGTTGAATAGCAAAGGAAGAGTCTAACATTTTCATACAAGGGCAGAATAAAATCTTTACCATTTCTTACATTTATCTCTTCCTCCTGTGCCAGTTCCATGTCTTTCTGCAGACTGACGTGCAGACAATAATGAGGTTTCTTCTCAGAAAGTATAATATTTCTTCCCAAAAACGACTCATGCTTCAAGTTAGATATGTTCTTAAAGGCATCCTTGACTCATGACCCAAGATATCATTTGTCAATGAATATCTCTCTCCTTCTATTTCTCTTTCGGAGCTAATAAGGCTGTGCATTTACACAGCAAATGCAATACATCTTGAAAACCCAGGTCTGAGAGCAGTACATTATTTCCTGTCTTTCAAAGGCTTTTTAAACTAGGATATAATAGATTGTCTTTTAACAAGTACTCCCCGTAAAGTAAGAAAAGTCAGTATAGTGTAGACTTTGCTATCAACATGTTAAGCAACTGAGCTGAAACCCAATGAGATGTATTTTCAGCAGGGAAAAGGTGTATTCTTAAATCGTGAGGCAATGAACAGAAAGTTAAATCACAGTGACAGCAAAATGTAGTTTAATTCAAAGTTAGCAGGTCAAGAAGGGCTATGAAGGATCCTCACATTTACCCCAAGCTATTAATTCAGATAAAAACTACTAGCTGCTGCAGTCCTCAAGGATTTTATTTTCCATGTTTCTGCTTGTTAGCTCACACAAATGAAGAAAGGATTTTTTTTCTCTGAAACATAAGTTTCAATTGGCTTGTCTAACTTAATGGCTTGGACTGTATTACTTAGAAGATGTCCACGTTTGAGTGCCACAGCAAAGGTCTAGAAAAACAGCCTCAGTTTATGTATGTATATATCTCCCATTTCCTCTTTTTCTCTGTGTATGTCTTTCCATTCCTGCACAAGTACTGCAAAGAGTTGTGCCTGGCTGCAACTCTGTTGCTTCCACCCTATGGATACTGTGAGCCCTCCGTGACACTCTGCCTTCAGCATCCATGAAGATATATAGCAGCTGCCAGCATCTGTCCCTTGAGCTCCCCAGAGAACAATGAGGCAAATAATTTCTTTAATTATTTATCAGGGTCTGGTTCCTCAGTCAATAAATTTGTTTTGCTGTCTCCTGGAGGCCTGGCTTTCTGCTTTATTAGGTTCTCCTTCCACATGCATTTGAAGCATGTTTTATTATTCATATTAATATCCACTGTAAGCTTGCTTTCTTTTTCTACTTTTCATCATCAGTTTCATGATATTCTTTTATTTCATTCTGTAAGATTTTTGTTGCCTTTTTTTCCTGTGCCTGATGTTTTATGAGACATGACTTGACCTTTAATTAACCTTTTATCCACTCTTTTCATTTGCTTCCTTCACCCATCTTTACATTGAAAAAACTTTGCATATGTATTATTTTAATTGACCACTGAGTCATTTAATTCCCTATCTGTTGTCAGGATTTCACTTGGGGGAGAACTGAACTATTCTTTTGAGCACTGCTCCTCCAAATAAGCACATTTGCAGTTTTGTAATGAACTATTTTAATCAAGAGCTGTGAAATAGCCAATAAAACAAATTTGTATTCAAGGCTTATGCAGTGGGGGAGAAGATTCATGAATTAAATATATATATACACACATATATATATATATATAATCCTTCTCGCCTTACTGAAGTGGTGCCTCGTTTTGGCTAAACTCTCCAACTGCCAGTCGGCAGATTGACCTTCCCTTCCCTCTTCCCTCCCTCCACATCCACATCGGCAGCCATACCAAAAAAGAATCAAGTCAACCCCAAACAAATGCCTTGCAAATTGCTTGGCTCGTTTAAAAACTACAGAGGTTGTTAATTATTCTTATTGACAGTTAGGAATAGAACCAAGGCAGGAGTCAGGAGTGGGAGGAGGAGGGTGCAGGGAGGAGCAGAAGGTGCTTAAGTCATCGCTGCTTTTTCACCCATCCACAGCCTGGTCCAAATCAATCACTAATCACTGACTCTATGTTCTTCATATAAAGATTTGCTATTTTCAGGTGCAGTGATATAATCTTGCACATAAGCATATTTAACTGTGAGAGAAGTCTGAGAAGTGTCACACGTATCCCCACCTCTCTATACAACATCACAGTGCTTTCCACATATTTCATCCCAGCAGAGTCTGCCTTTCTAATTGAAGGTATAGAGTGATAATTCAGCAG
>NW_009941279.1:93274-126801 GCF_000696875.1 Nestor notabilis | reverse complement strand
TCTGCAAACAGCATGCTTACTTTTTTATCACTACTTCCATATGCAGTTTATAGAGTTTGTTTGCCTCAAAATTGTACATGGAAATATGAAAGCAGCCAAACCCAAGAAAAGCAGACACAGGAGAAAAATGAAATTAAGTAAATCTTACAGAGAGAATACAGCCTTCTCTTTTATGCCTATACAAAACAATAGGGAAATATTAATTGCATCTTGAAAAATAATGCCATCTGTTCTACTAGAGATGATGATTTCGATCATATTGATGTCAGATGTTAATAGAATTTTTACATTTTTCAGCTGGTGGAATTTTGTCTTTCATACCTAATATCCTGCAAGGAGTGCCACGTACCTGTGCTAGCATACCTCAGTGGTCTTTTAAGACAAAAATAAGTATTTTTAATCTACAGTTATGTAAACAGTATGCATTAGTCTAGGCTAATTTATGTATTTAAACAGGTTAATACACTAACTTGCCTAACTAGAATACCATCTAAAAATAGAATTGGCAGAATAGACTACGTGGAGTAATTCTTTGCAAATGTTTAGCTCTGTGTGATTATAGTCACAGATAAATTTTATTATTTGGTAAAGTGTGGACTCAGTGCGCTATGGAAATAATTACCACTTCTTCTCACTTTCATTTATTTCAGAAATAGTTTGCCCGTTCTGAAAGTGGGGGAAAAAAAAATAGAAACAAGCCACATCCACACCAGCCAACCACAGATAACTCTTTTTTTTCCCCTTAAAAGCGACAAAAACATTTTGAATGCTATAACCTTTCTAAAGAAATCCTCAAAAAAATAATAACCCCCCGCCCCCTTATTTCTCTGTCTGTGTTGTACCTTTGATCAGTTATAATCAAATTTACAATAGAAGAAGACAGAGGGGAGATGGGATACACTAAGGAAACTGAAAATTAGTTAATTCAAATATGCATAAATCTTATTTTCCAGTGTAAAGGTGAGAAAGAGAATTAACTGGCTGGGATTCTGAATGGTGAAAAAGTATCACTAGAAAAATAAAATAAGAAAGACACTTTACCATAGGGCAGACAAGTGATTATACTCAGTGGCTGCAAGAAGTAACCTTCATGAATGTGGCAATCTGGCTGAGTTATTTTTTCTCTTTCTTAATAAAAAATTTTAAATATCTTCAAAGACATAGTAAGTTAAGGACAGTCGATGTTCTCATTTGGTTTGTTCAACTGTTATGAGAAGTGAAGAAACCCTTTTAGTGTGAATTAGCAAATCGCTATGCTAGATTATTTTAAATTATTTACTTTTTTTAGTGGGTAAACCCTGTCTTAGAAAAGACTGCCTATGAACAAGCTTTGCTCAGCCACTGTATATTCCAGAGCACATCTATCCCTGCTTTTATGGAAAAGTAGGCAAGAATGTCTGCAAAATTCTTCATTATTTCCACAGATTCACAGACTACCAATGTTTAAAGAATTTATGTATACTGCTACACAGGATTCGTAACATATGCTTTAAGGCAATATATTTGTAACAAGTAGAAAAATTTGCTTTTACTTAGAATACTTTAAGACATCATTTAATATCCTACCCACAGCTGAGACTCACCAACTGATCTGGAAAGAACCACGTCCTGCATTGCTGTGCTTGCTGCCAAGCAAGTCACATGTATTCCAAACTTAAGATAAATGTTTTATGCAACAGTGAGGGTTCTATTCACATTATTTTGAATCATTACTTCACAAGCCTCCTTCACCCCAAAAGACTCCACTGCTAATTTATAAACAAGGACTAGGAAAGAGAGCAGTTGCCAAGACACTGTGTTTCCCAGCCAACATTGCATACCTTCTCCAGGGATCTTTGTCAAGTCTGGAAGGATCTGAGTATAAATACCCACAAAACTGCATTGAATCTTCCAGAAAGTTCACCTTTCCCACACTACCAATCAAACTCAAAGGATTATGTACTTTTGCAACCATTTACTGTAATCACCTCACTGTTAGCTTGTGCTTTCCCATATATTTGAAAACATAGGATACTCATAACAGCTAATACTCTACTTAGTACATTGGTTGCTTATCTACTTGTTCAAGTCAAAATTTCTCTAATTAGATTTCAAATTAGATATACGTTGGCACATACAATGTTTTAATTGGTACGAAGGAGCAGTACTAATTATTTTATGTAAATTTCTAAAAAAAAAAAAAATAAAATTAAGCAACCAATAAATACACAGGATCTTTTTGATGATTGCCAAAAGTTAACATATGGAATATGTCAACTTCTCCATAGATTAAATGGTGTATTGTTTGCTACCATAATGGGCATGCAATTGAACCTTTTTGAATTATAAAGGATAAAATAGAATAGATTTGAAAACAGCATTTGAGCCTTTTATCTCCCATAAAATATGTCTCAACTTAGCATGAGAATAAATTAGGAGTCTAACTGGCTGCACTGTAAACTGACATCTTGGGTCTTTTCATTCTAGATTGAAAGTTGATACTGATAGAAATCCTTTTACTGAATTAAAACATTTTGGATCAGGTAGTTGGTTAAGAATTAAGATGTTCAAAACACTGATCTCAATATGACTTTACAGCTCTGCAACAAGGATTTTATCATTAGCTGAAACAACTGTAAGAGTTCCCACTCTCACTTCTCATTATGTACCACCTTCAGTTTTTATAATTTTACCTACATTATGTATGTTACCTTTAATTATAGGGGGCCTATAAGGAAGTTGGGAGGGGACTCTTCGTTAGGGACTCTAGTGGTAGGACAAGGGGTAATGGCTTTAAACTTAAACAGAGGAAGTTTAGATTAGATATAAGGAGGAAGCTCTTCACAGTGAGGGTGGTGAGGCGCTGGAATAGGTTCCCCAAGGAAGTTGTGAATGCTCCAGCCCTGGCGGTGTTCAAGGCCAGGCTGGACAGAGCCTTGGGTGACATAGTTTAGTGTGTGGTGTCCCTGCTCATGGCAGGGGAGTTGGAACTAGATGATCTTAAGGTCCTTTCCAACACTAACTATTCCATGATTCTATGATTACATAGTCTATGTCCATATTTTCTACCACAAATAATGCTTTTGACATACTTGCAACTTCATCTAAATAGAAAATCCAAGTACAAAACACCATAGTTGTAGATACAAACAATTGTTAAAAATAGGGCTAAAAATTTGGGACATTTAAACAGCTTATGTTTTTACTACTTCTTCTTGTAAATGCATTTCTTTATAAGGTTAATAGGCAATAGTTACTTTTGTAAGTGAAATACACTTAAATATAGTGTATTTCAAGGAAATTCACCAAGATTTTTGTGGAAATCCATTTAACATCCTTAGTTTAACTATGCTGCTCATTCAGTGCCTGGTCACTTTATCCCTTTTCATTACTTAATAGTAATTACTTAATAACAGATCTGTTTCCCTAATAAGTCTTTCATTTTTATAATTCCTTCTAAATCACATCCCTAAGTGTTCTGTCAAATAAAGAACAGATGCTGCTGAGTTCGGAAGTTAAAAGACACCTTGCCAAAGCCTTCACTGAAATCAGGGCGATCTGCATTTTAACACACTTTCTGTGCTCCCACATTGGAGCCTAGCAAACCGTACGCTTAAGAATTGATCACTCGGGCACTATCTAGCCCAAGATTTAAAGACTGGTAACAGTTTAAGGAGCACACAGCTTTTTATGTGTGTTAAGTTGTTCACATTGAAGTACCTTTTGCCCAGGAGACGTTTCCACTAGGTTTGCTTCACATATTCTACTGCAACCTTTTGCCCTAGCTTACACAAGACCTTAACAGGGATATAATTCTTGAGCATCCCTTGTGAAACTGTTCTTCCCTAAGCACTGCTTGCTTTATTTTACCATATATTGTGCTTTCTAAAGATGCTTAAAATAGGCTCAAATAGCTCTAATTATGCAAAACACTGTGATATGTCAGTATAGCACAGCAAGGGCAAGTGGAAGACTGGCACATACAAGTAACAGATCAGAGTCTTACAAGCTAACAAAAGAAAAATGTGCAGTTGCCTCAATGTGTAAAAGAATAGAGAAGTTTTCTTCATTTTTTTACTCTTTCTCACTATATTCTAGTAACAGATTCTTATTTCCACTCCCCAGATTTCCTCAGGGACACATCTTATCCATCAAGTGATCACCTGAGGTCTGCGTGTTTTTTTATTTGATTCATTTACTTTATCATAACTATTTTCAGGACTTGATTCCAGTCGTTTGTTGTCAAAGGATGTGCCTTTATTGCCCTGCTCTTCATAATAACTTTCAGTGTGTGTTTACTTATTATAGACTGCCAGTATATGAACTGTTTCATGTGAGCCAGATGAAGATGAGTTTTCCCCCTGTGACTGCTTTTCTATCTAGCATTTCATGTGTGTGGTTTGTTGGTTTTTTTTAAGTGGGGCTATGCACAACGGATGAAGCCTATGTCAAGTAGTTTGTGGATGTTTGGTTTATAAACCACAGTTAACCGCAAGACTGTAAAATATAGTGTACACTGAACTGTTCATTAGTCATCTATGGCTTGGAATTTCATGTTTTAAACTTCTGAATAATCCATCAATAACAGTTCTACACTTTCAGGAAGTATTGGGTAACTAACTGGAAGCATTAGGAAACTTTCAGAACAAACTGCCTGCATTTCTTGCAAGCAATTGCAACAAAATGCAATTTCATGAGACACTAAAGCAATTTGGCTACTCACCATAACATCCCTTAAACACAAAATGCACATAGTGAGCTCTTCCAGGCTATCTCAGCAAAATGACATGTTGTTGCTACTCTCCATCTAGAGCACATTAAACAAGTGGTGTTGTGCCACCAATTTTCTGTGGAGAAACGTCTTCCCTGTCCCTTGCTTTCAACATGGCTCCTTTGATCAAGGAGTTAGCACAGCAAGGAACGCAGCAGACATTCAAACACATAATCCTTTACTCTCTTCAGATGCTGTTTTTGCTTTTCATAACAAATCATATCAGCTATTAACATATTCTGCAGAACAACATGGATTGAACTAATGACAAAGTCAAATTGTAGTCATCTGCTTCCTCGGAATCAGTCTGAACCATGGCCAGTTGCTCATAATGTTACTGTGTAGTGAAGGCCATAACTTTCTCTCCCTCTCGCTGTATCAAACACAAGCTCTTTTTCCTATTTAGTGTCCTTCTGTAAAACCTTTATGCTTTTCGAATGGGACAGACTCCTGGATTACATTTTTGACAAGATAGATGAGACCACTTTTCACAGGAGACCAAGGAAAGTAATGAGCTGTAATCTTTGAGCTGGAAGATATCTATCTTTTTTAATTACAGGTAGATTATTTCTATATTAGCCCCCACGGCAAAAAGCAGTGCCACATATGTTTCGCAAAGCAGTGCTGTACCAAGAGAAAGGGATTATAAGGGTTTGGGACCTTGGCAGGAAAAAAAGGATTTTCAAACTTGAGTCTATTTTGAATTTTCTAAGCCCATGCTATTTATGTTATTCAGTAAGCAGGTATTTTGACACTGTTCCTCACTACAATTAATAAGATATTGCCATCACATCAGTGAGCTGGTTATTAGATGGTCCCTACAAACATTTCTGCCTTAGTCTGACATGTCTCCCCTGTCCTTGACAAAGGAAGCTGCAGCCCTTATATCAGTTAAAACAATTTAAACCCATTTAATCAAAATATCTGTTTACACACATATTTTGAAAAATAGATTCCCTTTACCTTTATGCCTGAAGGAAGGAAATGTCTTACTTTCTGAATGTTAGGCTTTTTAAGATCCCTGATTTATTTTTCATGACTTGGCCTGAAAATAATGCCTTCACATGTCATACTTCCTGGGACAGTACTGTCTTATCTAGGTAGCTTATCAATGAAAAAACAAAGTGGCTTTCTTGTTGAGCCTTGCCACCTCACGTGCAGCTCCCCTTTAACGACTTTCACAGACATGGCTTTCCTAGGGAGAACTATCACAGTAGCTAATGGAACAAGATCAGATAGTTCTCCAGCAAGGATTTTAGAAGCTTATAACAAAAAGACATTATTCACATGGTCTCATTCTGCTTTGCTCTCAGAGATTATGATGTTTCCTCAAGACTGCAGCTTGAATGTTATTGGAGAACATCTATATCAAAATATTTATTGTTTGGAGCCAAACTGTGTCACAGTTTTGTTAGTGGCATTTCTGTGTTGTTTTTTTTCTTTTTTTTTTTCTTTTAAATGGAAGTTTATATCTCATGAATGGTACTTGTTTTGTTTGGAAAACAATTAGAAAACACAGGAGTTCCCTACGAAGCAGCATTGATAGTGAATTTCACATAGCCTTACTCTTATTTATTTGCAGGACTGAGTCTGTGCTGAAACACACAACCAAAAGAAAATGGCTGCTTGAAAGTGAGGACCCTTCTACATCTTGAGATAATAAGGAAAATAAAGATAACAACATGGAAAGAAGGGAAGGGAAAGCCTTGAAAACAAAAACAAGAAAAGAAGTCTAAAGAAACTTAAAAATTAATTTAGGAAGGAAGCGCATGATGTAAGACAGCTTTGCATGCCTCCTCAGTCACTGAATTGAGCACTCTAAAGCTGAAAGTTGGTATTATGTGAGCATTCAAAATTAAAACTGAAAAGCAGAAAGATGTAACAAAGTAAACTCATAATAAAGGAAGCCTTTAACAAGTTTTACTTCCCGTGTTGCTCCTCACAGGTTATATAACTTTACATTTAATGGATATTCTCAACTGGAGTCCTATTTGTGAACTGGTGGGAATGCTATTAGTATGCTAATCAGTTCGGCAGAGTAAATTGGTTATAAAAGTGGGGTTCTAGGGAAAGGTACAAGAGGGGAATATTTTTTAATTAGCACACTATGAAGTCTATTCTCCCCTTGGTGCCTGTGCATATCGGCTACTGACATTAATTTCAGCCACACAATTTCTATTGAAACCAAGGGGCATTGCACAACTCTGCTCCAGTGCAATCTGAATGTATTCACAGGAAGGGATGATGGCCACTGTCTTATATGCAGCTATAGAAGTGCTGGCAGGTTCCAAGCACGGATCTTGCAGTAGGAAACATGGCTTGTGTCCCATCCAGCATCCCTGTTTGAAGGTATGTGGATTCTCACGCACAGGAGATTTAGAAAGGTGAGTTCAACCTTAGTTTCAGTCAACTGTCATTTCTTATAGCAAATTCCAGACGGGCTTAGTGCTTATCCTGGGCTCAGGCGAAATTCACATTTGCTGCAGATGGACTCGTAGAGTTTATCACTGGTTTTGAAATACCTGAGAGAATCAGTCCTGCAAAACAATCTTGCTCTCTGATTACTTTTTTTTATTAAAAATGTTTCTTAGGTTCACAAGCCTCAAATGAACCTTTAGAAGAGTTGATGGAGAAAATAATTAAAGCACCAAGAAAAACAGTGTTTTGGGAATCGTAACGTGAATAATAAAAACAGGCAATAATTTTCAGTTTGGTATGTGGATTTTATCACTTGAAGCACATTCTTTTAAACTCTTTTCCTTCAATATCAGCCATTCTCAGGAGAGATACAATGTTTCCAAAGTCAGTCTGCAATAGGCAAACTTCCATTTCCTATATAATGTCTCACTGATCTTATGCTAGAGCTTTTCTGCTTGATCCCTCAAACGCTTAAATAAATCAGAAGTTGACTTTTTAGTCCAATACTTCTGATCTGCCACATTTTAATTGGAATGTTAATATAAAGTACTTTGGAATCAAATCTTTTGTCAAGAATCTTGAGGCCTACCTGTTGACGAAGAGTCCTGCTTGAGAGCTGAATGTCACATAGCCATGAGATATTGTTGAAGGAAAGTCAGCAGCTGTAGGATTTCTGCAAAAACAAGACATTTGACACCTGTGCAAGCTCCAAGGTTTTCTAGGTGCATCTCACACGTGCTCCACAACTGGATGGGCAGTAAAATACAGCTGAACAGGTTTACTATATTGAGGGCAGATTTTCATTTATACTTTCATTTATTTATATTTTACTATGGAATAATTCAATATAATCTGAGATTTAAAACCTTGAGAGAAAGTTAAACTGCCTCTATGATATTCTTAACAAAAGTTTCAAAAGAGCTCCTGCATTACTCTAAGTTCCTCTGGAAATTCAGCTTTAATTTCCTCTCTTGCAGGTAAAGGATAAGTGACAGTTCTGTTGTATTAATTTCTGAGTGAATTTATTTCCCTGAATTAAAAGGTTTTAACATTATTAGAACACAATACTGTCTAATAAAAAATAAAAGATCATTGGGGGTTTCAAGTACCTCAGCCTTAATCTTATTTCAATAATGACCTCAAACGTATGTCTAAGGATTATTAAAATCCTGAAAAAATGTTGTATTAGAACATATGAATATAAAAGTGCCAGTTAATGGGTCTACACATCAGGTGTCCTAACAGCCTTATCTCCTTTATCTTGGGCTCAAGAGATGTTTATAGAGACAGTTGTCTGTGTGGTGCCTTTTCCTTTCTTTCTTTTTATTTTTTTTTTTTTTAATTAATTCAGGCTAATAATTAGTTTTTTTGAGGAAATGGGAAGATAGTTAAGATGATCTGTAACTGTTTGCTACTGAACCTAAATAACCTAAATCCTGGAGTCAAAAGAATTCAAGGCTACAGGTGAGAACAGTAAATATAAACATAGCAAATACAATCCCCGTATCTTAAAAGTCCTACTGAAGGCAATAAACAAGACACATCACAAATATAGCTTCTCTAATTGGTATGGATTTTCTTCTGCAACCTGACTTCAGACCCAGATTGAAAGGCTGGAGGGCATTTACGGTGCTTTGCCTAACACAGACCATGAGACTCTCCTGAATTAATTCTTGAGAGAACTGGAGCAGATCATCCAGGAAAACCTGCAGTCTCAAGTCTGACAGAGAATCATCTGCAACTTATCCAACAGTTAATCACCTTAACTACAAGCACTGACAATATTTCTAGAGTGATTTAAACTCCTAACCACTACTAAACTAGAAGAATGTACTTCTTATATCTGTGTTCTCTGTTCACAGTGAGTGATGGAAGCTTTAATGATTTCTTGCATGATGGTTTAAACTTTCTCATTTTAAGGACTACATATTTCTTTTAATGGAGCTTTCACTGGCCAAATATGAAGTCAAAATGCTCACAACCCACTCTTCTATAATGGCTGGCATCAAGTTGCAGAACAGACAAAGAGATTTACAGCCACAATAAATCATAGACAAGATGAGACTGATGGACATGCTGGATTTCAGCTAACAGCTTAACTCCTTCAATTCTGAGATTGTAGGAGTTTAATATAATTGATAGAAGTTACGCTAAATCTTTTTAAAAGTCATCCTTGAGGTCATTTCAGTACTCCAGTCCTTCCTGTCTGTGAATTCAAGAACTACGCATGACACTATTAGCTGCTTTAGTGCCCCTTAGGGCAGACCATCCCCTAATTCCCATTTCAGTTTTCCTGGCCCGTATCTTACTGATCTCATAGTACAAATCTGTCTCTTCTCCCCAGAATATTATCTCATACCAGTCTCCCAGAGGTTGAGCAATCATGAACTCTGATTCAAGAGATTCAGCAGAACCATGTGAATGGTTCACAGATGGAGACAGAGCCCCAGGTTAGATCAGAGGAAGTGTACTATGAAAATGTAACCCCAGCTGGAGCCTTGACAAGGGTCTGACATTTATAAGCCAGTGTGGAATGCAATGCTGATGGGGTTTGCTAATATATTAATGTAATTTATATTAATAACATGGTGTGGCCATCTTATATTATCCTAAAAAAAGAAATGTATGGAGCATAATCTTACCCATTACTGTGTCAGAAGCTTATGCTCAGCATGGTTAGCTACCATGACCCCTAAGGGCTTTCTTAGAATACCTTTTCCCAGAGCCAAGCCCCACATTAGTGAAGATTCATGGTTCCTAGGTATGATTTTATATATTGTTGTACTAAAATGCCTGCTTTTCAATCTGGATGCAAACAGATGGTCCATACAGTTTTGTATCAGTGATTTGTACTCCTCTGTTTAAGCATTCTTCCAAACCCAGAACCATTTGCAGACTTGCTTGGTAGCAGTTATTTTCCTTTGAAATCATAAATAAAATATCTGAAAAAACAAAGGAATAAGAAATTCATGCAGTCCATCAGAAGAAGAAATACATGGCTAGCAAATATCACTTCTTAGAGTTACTTTCAGCCCTGTCAGCCAATTTTTAATCCGTTTTATATGAACTGTTTATTTTGTATCTCTCTATTTTTTAATCAGTGTCATGCAGTACCAAGTCAAAAGCTTTATAGAAGGCTATTACACGAACATTATTATGGTTATCAACAAAATTGGTAATCTCATTCACAAAAAAGTAATTTTGACAGGATCTGCTTTCCCTAAGCCCACGTTGATTGGCATTAATTAGGTTTCCAACGTTAATCCTTTATTAATCGAATCCTACATCAGCCATTCCAGAACCAGTATCAATCTGACAAACCTGTAATTACCAGGGTCATCTCATTTTACTCTTTTAAATACTGGAACAACATTTGCTTTTCCCAGCCTCCTGGAACATCCCCACCATTCCTAAACTCATTTAGGAATTCACAGTAGAGGCTGGAGGAACTCAAGCACAGCACAACACCCTTATCAACCACTGCAAGATTTGCCAAACCTGAGGTAGCACCAGGCTCTTCAGGGCATTGCTTTTAGCTGTCTTACTGGCCACAGGCTCACAGCCCTGTTGCAAAAGATGCAGTTTGAGTTGATTAAGCCAGGCTCTTACTAAACAGAAGGTAAAGAGATAAGAAAAAAGAAATAAGACAAAAAAAAGAAGGACACAGGAAGCGGGGTTGACAGCAAAATCCATGGTTCATAGTCCCCTTTCCAGCTCAGGCGAGGAACAATATGGCTATGCCAAGGCCTGAGGACAATCCACTCACGCCCAGTTCTTGCCCTGTCATCCCCAAAACGTGCTGAAGAAGGGTCGAGAGTTTCACCTCAGCTTTTGCCCTGCTTTAATCTCAACAATCAGAATCATAGAATCAGCCAGGTTGGAAAAGACCTTTAAGACCATCTAGTCCAACCATTGCCCAGCACTGCCAAGCCTGCCACTAACCCGTGTCACTGAGGGCAAACTGATCTCCCGTCAAGATCTCCTCTCATGGCAGCTCGTCCTCTCCCCTCTCCCCTCATGGCCGCCCCTCCTCTCCCCTCACCCCAGTCAGAGGCCGGAAGTGAGTCGTTCCCTGCGAATCTTCAGTTGGCTTCCTTGAGGCTTTTAAAAATACCTTGAAGATGTTGGTATCTTCAAAGTGTAGTTCTGGATGGTTCTTCTTTCAGAGTAAAGAGGTGAGATAGGGCAGGGGCAATAGTGGCCTTTTCCCTCTTTACACGTTATCCTCTGGCCAAAGCTCTGCCTCTGATATTGGGGGATTAACACCAGGCTTCTAAACACGAAGCTGCTTTTCTCTAGTTAAAACCATTAGGGACCCAGAGCCAAAGGCCTACAAATTCTACACGAACAGAAATAACCCAGAGCCGGAAACTGGTTCTAAAGCACAGTTCTGCAGCCGGTGTTCCCCCTGGTGCCCAGCTGTGGCTACTCTGGAGCCATGCACCTCCCACGAACTGCAGACGTCAGCCTAGGGACCACGCTGGTGTTTGACACCAAGCACAGAAGTCGGTGATCTCCAAGTCTCCTTTTTAAATGCAGCTTTTTTTCTTTCAATTCACCTTTCTAACCCTCAGCCAAAAGCCCTACTGCTAAGGAAGCGCCAAAGATGCAATGAATGGAAACGTCAATATCGCCTTTACTTTGTCATCTAATGAGTTCTGGTGCCCAACCCACCAATTTTATTCCATACTTCTCTGACCCTCTTCTCTTTTCTGACTCTTTTCCAGTTATTATCTAATCCAGTCTTAGGGTGGTCTGGATAGCTCCATTTCCTTGGGCTAATTTTGTCCATCCCATTTTGTCTTCTAAAAAGCTATACCATTCCAGAAGGCTGGAGGATTTATTAAATTTTCAGCCCTTTTCCAACAAGCAAGCACAGGGTCTAGATAATTCTGCTAGACGGTTTTTTTTTTCCAAGAAATCCTTTCTGTTTTAATGGTAGAAATTTATCTTAGAATGAGATTAATATCAATCTATAGAAAAGACAAGATAAAGATAGATTTTGCCTATTAAATTTAAGAATGACAATCAGTTATGTGTCTATTAAGTACAGCTAAATTAAAATGAAACACCAAGAGAAGTACATATGACAGGCTGTAGTGTATGAAATGGTTTCATTATCCTCTGATATAATGAATAACAAATGGATTTTGATGCAATGTTTTGAAAAAAGTATTCCTGTAGAATTACAATAAAATTAGGCTGAATTTATGTTTTCACCAGTAGAATTTTCACTGCCATCTCACAATGTTATCTGTGGTTTGTAATGTCTGTTTATGTGCCTTTCTCAAGTAGAATTTGAAATTAGTTGATCAGTTATCATGTAAAAACTGCTTAAGAATAAATCCATATTAAATTAGAAAAACTAGGTAAGATAAGGATGTAGCGTTTGTAACAACAGTAGGGAAAAAAGTAAAGCCAGAAATACGTTTAAATTCCAAATGAACTAATTTAATTAGATATTAAAGTAGCCAGTATTCACAGAGATTGTGCTGCTTCCGTATATTCTAAATAAGTTTTCTTGCAGCACAGCTTTTTTATCACATCAAATGATTTTTAGTGTTACACCTGAAAGATCACAATAGATTAAATTTTATTCAATAGATTTTACTAATGGACCAGACTATTTAAAATTCTCCATGAAATGTAAAGATGGATTTAAAATTTATGAACAGGAGCATACAATGACATAGGGCAGATAAAAAGAAAAAAGTTCAATTTAACATAAAGTATTATTAGCAATAACATTGCAATCAATCATCCTTCTTATCTACTCATATGTCTTAAGAGTATATCTGTTAAAAAACCCTAGTGAAGACAAATCACACAGTCCTGAGCTAAGCACTGCAGCTGGGGTTTTCAAAGGACCATGGTGGAATTCATTACTGCAGTGCCCAACTGAAGCTTTTGTTCAAGAAAGAAGAAATTGAAGAATCTTTTTTTTTTTTCTTGAAGAAAAACTTCAGGACCTCTCTGCTCCCCCCTGCATTTTAATATAATATGAACGATTAGAAAAACTATTAAAACCAAATAAATACTTCAAATCTACTATGTTATTTTGCAGAGGTTTTTAGCCTTCTTCTAATAGGTTGTTAGGCAGAAGAGGGTTTTGTTACTCTAGCTATTGTTCTCAGTACTGCCTGCTGAGTAATTCCAAGGTTACAGAAGGAAATACAAATAAAAAACTGGGGTGGGGGAAAGACATCAAGTGGGAATAATACTGTTCTTTGCAAAGAGCACTAGGGGCTGAAGAGGAAAACCAACAAAAAATGTAGTCTCAAAGTCATTCTCTGTTGTTTTCTCTGTTGCTTTATTCTCACCAGCATGTCAACAAGAAATAAATAATGTGTTTGTTAGAAATTCAGGAAATTAAGAGGTCACAACAAAAACAACCAGTAAAAGAGATTGCAATCTGAATTATCCAGGGGAAATACACTTAGAAGTGAGGTGGTGCCAGCGATGTGGAAGAGAAAAGAAAAACAGCAGAAAGGAAAGAAGTCTCAGCATATAAACAAACACAGACATTTACTGTAATTAAGCCGATAACACTCAGCAGATAGCATGCAGCCTGGCCTGTGGCTGCCATCAGCTCTCCCACCGCTGCCAGCCCATAAGGTTTCTGCAGCAGAGGTTGGGCATATCACCAGCTCCTTGACAGGAGGCAGTGTGCTGTCAGAAAGGTCTTGTTTGTTGTGAAAAATAGTCAGAGGTTCACCTTGAAACTGTGTTTTCCAGTATTGCAGTTTAATCAATACTTTGCTTTGATGGCTCTGTTACATTAGGACTAAAATGAAGTTTACAGTTAGCTCAAAAGATCTTACATGCTAGCAATCACCCCCAAAACATCTCTTCCATTGTTTTTCCTGGCCAGCTAGGTGTTAATAAGTGCCAGGATTCAGGAGGTAGCACTATAACACTCATAATTCATGTCAACCCACAAGGAACTAGTGGCTACTCGCTATTGTCTGAAACTCTATGAAATGCTCCAAATAAATTGGACACTTTGAAATTCTCAATTGCTTTACTTTTCCTCTCATCTCTGACATCCTCTTCTGTACGAGGCAGCAAACCATGCTGGGAGGATAATACATTCCAGGCATATGAATACAGACACACTAATTCATGCACAGTCTGTTGATTTCTAAACCTATGCTAATATTGCATGGAAAAAACTGCTGGAGTTAAAGGGCAGAATGGTTAGCTGCTTTGCTGTCTTATGACCAGCCCAAAGCTCTTTACCTGATAGATGAAGTGAAAATTTTGCAGCATGTGTACAGATGTACAAGGTGTGCAGAGGTGCGAGGTGTGCAGAGGTATGAGGTGTGCAGGCCAAGGTACCTATTGCAGAGTATTTGAATGGCTAAGGAATGTGCTGCAAGAGGAGAAACAGTGAAGCTGGGAGCTGTTGGCTTTCCAGCCAGCTCTCTGCTAGGGAAGAGGCTTACATGACTACAGAATATTCTTTTTCACTTCCATATTAAAGCAACACTGTGGGGGCTACAGTCTTGCTGCATGTCTGTTCTCTGCGAGGATTAACTTGCAGGTGGTTTAACTGGGGAGTTGTTAACCAAAGCCACAGGGAGATGTCTTCTCCCACATAAAAGGCATTAAATTAATCCATACAGTTGCTTTCTTCTGTCTTTCAGGTTTATCTTCAGAAATGTGCCACTCTGGCTTGAGCACGGTCCTTTTGATATTTTTATGGTCTCGCCTCATCAGCTAAACACTCCTTTTGTTAGAAACTGCCTCTATTAGGTTGAGTTACTGGTGAGCAAAAGCACTACAGTCCATGAACAGGGACAAGGGGATCTCAAAGAGCATCTGCAGCATAAAGCCTTGCCTGTCTTTGTGAAAAGACTTCAACACATCACTGAGAGTACAGTAAAAATCAAATGGGTGACATAGCCTGTTATTTAGGAGAATGGTGCAGAGAAAGAATCCAGTCTTACCAGAAATGAATAAAAGCCAATATTGTACATTTCTCATATTGTTCTAAATAAGCTTTGTACATAGTTCTTTATTATGCTTCAAATTATGCAGCATTTTTAAAGATACCACTAGTAGTCCCTATTCCATTTCCTAGCTAGTGTTTTTGATGGTAATCACATATAGGATTATATTTTGTATGACTTGCATTTAACTTAGACTATGAGTTTGGGTTGTGTATTTTGCAGATTCACTGTTCTGAAGCAAATTGGACTCATGGCAATCACCTAATCAAACATAGAATCAGCAAGTTTGTGCAGCGAAGGCAACAGGATAGGGTACATTTATAATGTTCATGTTTATTAGTTTAGAGATGAGGGTTCTTGTAGGTCAGCTAATCTAGCAGGAGGTGAGGTGGAAGGTTGGCTGCTCTGTTGGCACTAGCAGCCACAGGCAGATCAGGCATCAGGAATGGAGATGCAGGAAGGGCCTTAGTGACTTTGGGATTTTAAGCTTTAGGAAGTCACTCTAGGTGATTTTTCCACACAGCTGTGATATTCATGCTTTCTTTGTTGAGGTATTTTGGCCTTCCCATGTGCAGTGTGAAGAGTTTGGATGCACATGTCTGGGCTGTGCCTTCTTCTCAGGGTCAGGAACCCAAACCATAATGGGTCAAGGCTGGAACTGTCCTAGAGGACCTAAGTACATTTAAAGGTGAAAGAGCAGGGTTGAAAGCTGTTTGAGGGCTATGGAACATGTCACCACTATAAGGCCAGCAGGAGACAATCCTGAGTTCACAGCTTCTTCTCACACTGCAAACGAACAAGAAATATGCCTGTTTTCCCCCACTGAAATTTGGGGGATTTCATCTGCCTTACCCTCTGTGAGGCACTTTCTGAAACTTCAGTCTGTGAAAGTGCACTCTCCATTTTGTTATTCATTAACTGCCTTCAGCTCTTTAGTATGCCACAGTATCCTCCTGAGAGCCAGGGAGAGAGATGACAGAGCAAAGGGCAGCATGACAACATCAAGAAGCCAGAAAAGCAAGGAAAGCATGGAAATATTGTTTCATCCTTTTCTTACAGCCACTTATTTCCATGCTGAAAGGCAGCATGTGGGCTGAGATGCTTTACTTTGCATTTTACACTGAAATTACAGGAACTGTTCCCCACTTATCACTGAGGGGGAACAGCCCAGTGCATTTCTAGTCTGATGGTATTAAACCATGGCCATTATACCAATATACCACTGGAAAGTGAGGAGAAGAGCTGTTGAAATACTCAGCTTTCAAATATAATGTGTCATTTACTACATCATACTATTTACCTGGGAAGGAAGGGGCTGCAGTTCTCTCCCTATAAGACTGGCTTCTGCTCTTCATAGATGCTCATCAAGATCGTATTTAAGTCACATGAAATACCTAAGATGATTTTCTCCTTTTCAATTGCTTCCACTATTCATTTTCTTACTCTATAAAAGCTGAGCTTCAATGGCCTACTCTGTTTTCCCACCTTACCCCTTCTTCTGAATTTATTAATAGCTGCAAGTGGGTTCCTGACATATCCAGAAACTACCCATGGGCTCAGATCCGTCTTAAGATGCAGTAAGATTAGTGAAGAAAGACTGCTAAGGGCCTCAATTACCAAGGTAGAATTCAAGGATGCCAGAATAGACCCTCCTCAGCAGGTTACCTTAAGACCCTTGGGAATGCCCTGTTCCCATGGGTTTCAATCCCTATGCAGCAAGCATGGGCCCCTTTATTTCTCCCTCAGCTACATTGTAGTGATGGTATTCAAACACTCTAACATATAGGAAATAGCTCTATTAGCTTTTAATAACACATTACTTATATTTCTAGAAGTACCAGTTCTCTTCCTGCAAAAGAGGTGTTTCTTTAAAATGAATTAATTGACTATATGATAGGCAGAAGCAGCCCTGCATCTTTTACTACTGGAGGTCATCTCCCTTAAAATCTTCAGAGGGAACTGCTCTTCTGCATAGACAGATGAAGCAGCACGAGCCATGCAATCAGCCTGTCACATTCAGCCCCATCAGCACTTCAGCCTCAGTGCCACCCAAGTGCTAAAAGTAGCTGCGTTTACAGTCCAAGAATTTTCCCAATGAAACTTACCTTGCTCTGTAAGCTGTTCCATAAAGCAAAGAAAGAGTGGCAGAGTGGGTCTTGGAGACAAGGAAGCAGTACTTAAAAAAGACTAATCGTGATTAATATATTCCATTTCTAGTGTGAGAATTATTATTCACAAAAATGTCTTGCAAACATAATGTGACAGGGCTAAGAAAACATACAGGCACATTCACCTATTCTTAGCTCAGTGTACAAAAAGTTTCTGTTTTGAGGCAGACTCATTTACAGATCACATTTGATCATTTTTTAGAATAATTGAGGCAGCTGTTGGTAAAAAACTGCTGTAGCTTGAAAATCACTTGAATGTTTTTCCTGTAAGCAAACTGCTATTCCTGGGTATTTGGTGAAGCAGAAAGGAGAAACCACTTCACTTCTTACTTCAGTATAAGTTTCATGAGTATTGGCTGAGAAGTTGTTTGGTATTGCTGAGTTAGGAGACCAGTTTTATGGTGAAGGAACTGGGAGAATGTTTAACATGTTTCAATTCCTGTCTCTCTCTGACACTGAAGACAACACCTCATGTCTTTACATCATTACTGTCAAGCATGTTTTTCTTCTTCCCCATCATAGAATCACTGCTATAAACATCAGTCTCTCCATATTTACGAACACACTTCACTTACACACAGAGCAAAATCACTGGGGTTGAACTGGATGCTCATTGTGCAAGGTTAGGCATAGTTCTGAATCTTAAACATAACAGTACCTGTTACTATGCTGGCAGACTACAAAGCCTATAGGCAGGACATGCCCTGATGGCATATTTACATGTTGCCTCTCAAAATAGGGCTATCTGGCATTTGTGTGATATACAGCAGCCAATGACCTCACTGGCTACATTATAAAGCAAGTGAATACAAATTGTGAATTCCCCAGAAGTATGGACATATCAAAGTAATACCTTTCTTAAGATCAACATGCACAAATAAGAAAGCACAGCTGACCTGCAGCACATATCCACGTTTTCTCTTAGCTTCTGGCAAATGAGGTATTGCAAATTAACTTAGCCTTTTCTACAGAAAGGTTACATGAACATGTATTGCTTTGCACTGTGTCAGGGCTTAAAGCCTGCCCACCAGTGCTGCTGGAAGGTAGATGGTACAAGGTCGCTTGATTTTGTGCCTAAGCCCTGAGCATTATACCTACATTAACAGGAAAATCGGAGGGTAGAAATTCAGAACTGTTGATTACGAAACTTATTCAGAATTTTTGACCAAACTGTGCTATAACATGCATTTAAACCAAATGTAACACAGCAGTTTAGAATTAGTCCTGGTACAGAGGAGAAACATTATAGTTCCTAGGTAGGTAACATCCATGTCTCATACATGTGTGTTATCCCAAATCAGAAATACCAAGTTTTGATCTGTTGTAGTGCAGAAGAATCTTCCTCTTCGGAGAGTTGTCCATCACTGGTTAGATAGACTTTCAAACTGTCTTGTACTCTATCCCACCTTTGCCATGCCTACAGGTTCAATTCAAGGCAGAACACAGTACCTATCAGGGCATTTATTTTTCTGAACCTGTAACACACTGCCATAAACTAGAGCAAGTCAGATGGGAGATTCCCATTAGAAATTACATGAGATTTACACTCTAAACCTGCTCATGATGAGGCAGGATCATGCAAAGTTAATGAACACTGAGCTTATGTTTCTGCATCGCACAAATGATTATCAAATTTTATACAGATTGGTACTTGTCTGTCAAGCCCCAGTGCTGCCATTTGAAGAGTTTTTTAACAATAAAATTACTAATGAGTAATTGACATTTTCTTTTGCCTGTCAGAATATATACAAGCTCTTTTTTTGCAGCTAAATTTCTCTTGAAATGTATGCAGGCATGTATTTCCTTCTTCCAAAGTGAAAATCAGATTACTGTCTTGAGTACTAGCTGGAGTTCTGATGAATGTTTATTTGGCATCATGTTCATACTGTTACGCACAAGTGCACAGAATTAAAATAATAATTTCTACTTGATTTCATGCTTCTCTGGCTTAATGGTCTCTGATGTTTTTAGCAGATCCATTATACATACTTAAATATAGAAAAGACATACTGCAAGGAAAAAAAAAAAGAAGAATAATAAACTGGTGACCAAATTTACCCCAAAGTGAAGTTGGAAAGAAAACTGCAAATGTGACTTTTGCTAGGATTTGCCACTGTGTCTTTCCTGGATAATATGACACTGAGGTATTCATAATAATCAGTGGTGTACCCAAACCAATTTTCTTCTTGTGTCTACAAAATCTTGACAACTCCTGTTTTTCCTTTAAGTGCAGTTGAACATAATTAGCAAATTGCTCAAGTCTTGATTAAATGTCATTTTGTGAATCTGTGGTATCTTCAATTCTTTTTCTAAAGCCACTCATTACCTGCTCAGCTTAACCCCATGCCAGTTGAAGATCTTGTCACCAAATAAGGGGAAATTATTATTTTACTCTGCATCTCGACAGCATTCACTGCTTTCCATCTAACACAGATGGTGAGTACCCAAACTGGCAGGAAGAGATACCAAAAGGCTGCTAAAACTTCCAAGCAGAACAGAGGTTGTCATTTTGGATGCCACTGTCAAGAGCCATGCCTTGGAAAAGCATCCCTTTGGGGAGTGGCACTGCAGTGCCACAGAGTGTTGACAGGCTGAGTGCTCAGGCAGTCTTATCTGTGCAGGGACTCAGGAGAGATTTCAAGGAGAGAGAGATGGAAGATAATGTAAATACAAGTGACGGCATGTAACATGTATAAGCAAACATTCCCACCCCCTGTGCCACACCAGCACTGTTTTACTACTCACAACTCCGTCACCCTTCAGCTTTCAGTGTCTTTAAATATTTGCTATTTCATTCAGGCTTGGGTTTAAAAGAATGAGGTCAAAGCAACTTCCGTTTCATTTAGAGTAACTGGGAGCTGCAAAAGCAAAATGCTGCCGTTTGCATTGCGACAAATGGACTTTCAATGGGAAGGCTCAGTTGTCTGTTCTAGGAAGGCTGAAGTGCTCATGATTTCATCATCATTCTCAGCTTCTTCAACTGCTGCTACCACTTGTTTTTGTTTGTTGGTTTGTGAGGTTTTGGTTGGGGTTTTTTTGGTGTTTTTTTGTTCGGTTTGGTTTGGTTTGGGTTGGTTTTGGGTTTTTTTTTTGTAGTTTATCATCTTCCCTCTGCTCTACTAAACCAAGTTATTTTTACCTCAGTTCCACCTGGGCAGAATGCATTGATATTGTTTAACTTTGCAAGACCTATTTATGCCTCGTAGTCTTATAGGATCTCACAGCAGGAGAGCTAACACACTCTGGTTATAGCTCTGTAAAAACGGAACTCAGCTCCTCTCTGATACCGTACATGAACACACATGTTCACACACTTCAATATGGAAGACATTTCATAGCATCTGCCCTTTTCTTATTGCCCAGCTTCCTAGCCAGCGTTGTACCTTCTGTGTAGGTTCTTGTCTTCTTCCAAATTTGGCTATTTTGTGCTCAATTGCAGCAGTACTGGCATACTAGCTGGTAGAAATAAATCATGGAAAGGACTCTTATGTTTATGCAAGAATCTGTTAGTACAGCTTGTCATGTCTAGCTTTTTCCCCTGATAGAAAGAAGTCCAGAAAGTGAGCATTTATTTGGAATTCTCTACCACTGCTATGTTATAACCAAGGGTATTTTACAATTATGTCTTCATTGTCTCAACACAAATCATGCTTTAAATTATTGAATAAACCTTAGCAAAGACATAGGATTTTATGCAGTGCTGTCTATGAGTGATTTGCATGCAAATAAAATAGATTTGGACCTGTCCCTGAAAAAATTAATTTTTCAGGGAGCTGTGAATTTTCCATATTTAATTATTACATAAGCATTTCTGTTTGGTATTGTTTTGCTAAGTCTCTATTTGATTAGGCCTCTGATGATTTATAATAATAAATGTTTGTTCAGCAACAGCTGGTCTGAGATCATTATCTTATCAAACATGTATTTATCCTGCCTCATTTTTAACCCTTGTGTGTTTTATTTTCTTTCTCCAGTCACAAGGTTTACCTGGAATGTAGTCAAGATCTCTTTGAAAATAATTCATAGAAAATTAAGGTCACATGTTTCTGGAACAGATATTGGCTGGTACTTGAGCATGCAAACTGCACCTTCTGCAGAATCTGTGACGTGCTCTTGATGGATGCTGACTGCTCTCGTAGTGAGGTACCCTCCAATCTTCCCACAGAGTTGTTAGTCACTTGAAAAGCCAGACTTACTGCATTGGCAGCAGGCTGGATGTTACTAACTGATATCAGTGGGTGTCCTACTCTTGATATCACTGAGAAAGAGAACACTACAGACCATTAATATTGTGTTCCTTTGAAGTTTCTGATACACTTTACATCTAGCACTCCAATGGAGACATATGTCTCTAGTGTAATAGGGAATGAAATAATCCCCATCTCAGATGACTCAGCTAAGGGATATTGGTTTAGATCCACAAAATTGTTGGCAGCTTGGCTCTGCTTTTCCAGCTCTGGAACTAGCCTTCTGCTGCTGTATTCCAATCCACCATGCTCTTAGTGGCATACAGTGATCATGCAGTCCTGAATAAAACCCAGCCTGCCTACACTGACACCATCTACATCTGCCAGAAGGAAACACTGAAGAATACATTTTGGCTTCCTCTTTGGGAGATGACATGCCTGTCCTCTAACTGAAGGGGTCCCTATGCTATTCATAACACGTAGATCTGAAGGTTTTCCTGATCAGATCAAAGCAGAACCAGGAAGTAGAAGTGAGATGTAGAGCCCTGTGTTCAGCCGCCCAGGGTTAATCACAGGAATACAGGAGATTTAGGTTCAAATCTATCCTCCTTATTTGAAGCAGAGAATTGAACCTGACACCTCTCCTCATCCCAAATCAGAGTGCATTAACCATGAGACCAGAGAGTCAATCTCTCAGTTTTCCTCTACCTTCATCTGAAACACAATTAAAGTTGACATTATTTAAACACAGAACTTCAAGGAAATAAAGGAGACATTGAGTTCATCTCAGATGTGATGGTGGCTGCAGAAATTTTCTGTAGGAGAAGCAAGAAGGGCACCAAACCTTAATTCAGACAAAGCGGAAAACAGAAGATGCGTAATACTGATACAAATACTGTAACAAAGTGTGGGTCTAGCTCAACGTCTACTGAAATCATGAGCTGTGTTTTCACTGACATTGCAGAGCTTGAATCACCATGTGGATATCCAATTTGATTTTTTTTTAATAATTTCTTCACAGTTTTTACTGAAAAAAATGCTGACACAATTAAAGATAACAGAAAAATTGGGAGAGCAACTATTGATCAAAAAGCAAAATAAATATTCCAGCTGAATAAATAACAGGCAAGGCTTTTACTGAAGTTCAATAGCATGAACTTCAGTAAAAGTTTGAACTCCTATTTAATTTGTTGGGTGTATAATACTTCTACAAAAATAGTTTAAGACATCTTCATGTGGAGATCCACCTGTTTGGAGAAAGTGTAAATTATTATTGAAGCCTTATATGACATTCACTTCCCTGTGAGGCTAATATCCACAAGATATTAGAAAATCATTGAACTTCATTTCTTATGGTCAGAGGTCACCAGATTTACAGAGAGATAGCAGCCATACTTCAAGAGAGAAAGAATTCTGAATCACAAATCTTAAATAGAAGGGAGAAGGTATATTATTTTCCCCTTGCTGTTATAGTTTTGTTCTTTAAGCCTGGCTTCACTCCGTCATCCTTCACTATGTGTGTATATCTTATAATGAGAAATATTGTACAACTATTCTCAAGCGATGCATCTTTTACTAGCCCAGATTTGACCCCTTTGCCATCACTAGAAGTGCCAGGTTCCTACTAATACTGAATAAGAAACTTTCTAAACCATAAGAAATGCTTACCAGGTAATATATACTAATCAAATCTGAAATTGTTAAAACAGGCTTTATGCTCTATCATTCAGAACTTCTAAATACCTATAAGACTAACAAATAGTGGGTGCTGTTATAGATCATAGTAAGTAGGCAAATTTCTTTCTAGAAGCTTCTGTTAACTTTTTATCTCAGGCCTATTCATTAATGGAACCCTGCTACAAAATATGATCAATGTATGTATGCAGTTTTCTGCTGCACTTAGTTTTGATTGTTTTTTAAATCTTAATAAAGTTATGGAAATACATAAGCAAAATAACACAGGTGAAAACGTTCTTATTTTATCCAGAGTAACTATAGAGTATTTGCACAGTGATCACTGAAGAGAAAACCTTGTAAGTGCCCTAAATTAGCACAGTCATCTGAAATCCTTAATGCATGTGCTGTAGTAACAGGATATTATAATTAAGTATTGGCTTTAGATAGCTCTAATTTTGATATTCAGTAATCACTGGAAGGTGAACAACCATGCATTAACAGTATTTGGTCTTCTCTATGCTCATGTGGTTTTCTTATCTCATGGAAATGGCACAAACCAGGAATATATTTAGGATGCTGAAATGTTGAAAAGCAACACTAGGACTATGGATTTGTCCATCCTCATGTAAATCCTCAAGAGGCTCTACTCAAGCTCTAGTTTTCAGGGTCCTGGCTTCCAAAAAGGAACAGACAATCTAAAATTCAGCACCTCACCTTTACAGCATGGTGAGAGTTGCAAGTCCCCAGATAGTATTTCCAAGAGCCAGCATGCACAAAGAGGAGCTGCCAGCACCAGGGAGCACTCCAGAGGGCCAGACTCATACCTCTAACTCCTGCCTTGCAAAAGCCTTTCTCACGCATACACACACTGCTTGGTGTTGCACTGATTCATGCTATTTCATTCAGAGATGACAAATGCAAACAGTGGTTCCTGCCAGGTAAAACAGCTATGCATGGATTTTAAGTGAAACTTTCTATGTTTGTGATCTCAAATAGTGCAACTTTACCAAATCTTGCACTGTTCCTCAGATATTTAGGAGTTCAGGACTAAGTTCTCCTTAAAAAAAAAAAAATCTATTTGCAACAAACATTGAAGCATGTTCAGTTATTTTCCAAGTGACTGGTCAATCTCCTCTCCTTTCTTTCATGTCACTCTGTCACAGCTCTCATCCAGGAACACAGGCTACGGTAGCTGAAGCAGCAAGAACGTAAATTGATGGCATCATGTTGCTTTGGCTTTTCTTGCCAGGTCTTGTTTTCTTTTTTGATCTCTGCTGGCAATGTACTCTCAACTCTGAATGCTACCAGCTACAAGAATCCCCACTGAACCATTTCCCAGTTATATTGTACAGGTTTCTCTACCGACAGAGAAATCCTCTTTCTGAGTCTCAGTTATTGCTTTCATACTCAAGCAATCCCTATGTCCAATTTATTATGATACTATTTTGATTCACAACATCTTGATTTGGTGTATTATGTAACTGAACTGTTTGGATGAAGACTCCCAATACACACAACATTATTGGCATTGGAAGAGCTCTCATATTTCACTTTATAAATATACTGTGGCAGTTCCCTTTTAAGATTTTTAGAAGTTAAATGTATGGGAGAAAACTAAAAGTGCAGGAGAAACTAAGTCTCCAAGTAGAGATCTTTTGTGTAGAGCTTTTAAATGCGTTCTCTGGGAATTGCTGCTCATCTTTTTCTATAAAAGCTCCAAACTGACAGATTGATTGTCAGGTTTTCTTTTATTGGGCTGATACAAGAACAGCCAGAAGTACACATATTTTTTTGCATTTTTTTGGTAAGGATAGTAAGCTACACTTCTCACTAAGGCTTTATTTAAATGAAGGCAAAGTTTGAAGCTGGTTAATGATATTGATACTTGTTGATTTTATACTTTTTCAAAATAAGGGGTGGAGCAGGGGGAAAAATCAAGAGACAAATGAGGTAAAAAGAGTTATGTTTATGTAAAGCTTAACTTTACTGGGCCTGAGAAAGAGCAATAAGCAAAGGAATATACAGCAAGTATGGTGAGACATCTCTGTATCTACCCCCATAAATGAGATTATCCTTTGAGAAGCCCCATGACTTGGAAATAGCTTTTGTATGGCCTGCAGAAAGAGTACAGGAAGGCAAGAAAGAAATATATCTGAGAGATGTGGAGAGATTTTGTTTTGTTTTGTTATGGCTAAATGGGCAGCTGCAAGGGAAAGGTGTTTCAGGAGTTTTGGCAAGAGAGAAATGTGTAATATATGCATAGTTTGAGGCAATAGAGAGAAGAGGCAAAGGTGACTTGTAGATCAAGAATTCAAGTGACATGAAAAAAATAAATTAGTAGTAGGGGAGATATGGAAAAAAGGTTAAGATGTTACTGTTTTGGTCATGTTTATATTAATGAAGTGATCTAAGAACAGCAGATCAAAAGCTTCAGTTTGAAGTAAATTAACTTGTGCAATATCTTCTACTTTTCTATTTAAAAGTATTTTGCATTCTTCCTTTGAAGATGATCTGAATTTAGAATTACTATAGAAAGGACCAACTTCTGTAAGTTAGAAGAAACACAGAGAATTATGGCTTATGAAATGGCAACAGATGTGTAAAGTTAGGATGTGCAAACTTCTCTCTAACACAGAGAAATATACCTGTTCCAGTATTCCTCTTTCCCAGGGAGTTCAGATTTATGTACTCGGTCTAGTGAAATGCATTCAGAAAATTCTGCCATGTAAGAAGATTGACACATTCATGAGACAATGGCCTCAGCAATCTACACAGTGCTACTGCATTAAATTTGCTATAATATATTAGGATTTACACCTGTAAGTGAAATAGCATTAAACCATACCTGGCTTTTCAAGTGTTGTAAACTGGAAAATGTTAGTGTCTTATGTATTTACAATCATATGCACATAAACAGAGCTTGAGTCATGAACTCATATAACAGGGCCATATTCAATAATAAGAAACTTGGAACAGTTACTTGGATGGAAAAATATTGGCAGCTGGAATAGATCTCTGTTCACACAGTTTGCAGGCAGTTAGTCTGATGCAAATAGCACTGAAAGAAATGGAAAACCTCTCCAGACTTAAGGAAGAAATGCTTAAAGCAATTGGAGGCGAATATTTGCAATGCTCTGGGGTGTCTTTGAGAAGGCACAGCTTTCAGGTTATATGCCTGCACCAATCTGACCGTAGAGTCACTACTCCATTTTCTTAATATTTGCAAGGGAGCACAGGATCATCCACATGTGAACAAGGGAAAAGACACAAGGTAAGTTGTTAAGTAAAACCTCACAGGAATGCTTTAGCTGAGCTCAGAAATAAACATTTCTCAAACCAAATAGGGGAAGATGATTGAGAATTTACAGTATTCTGTAGACCACACTGAGAAGTACAAAGTCATCAGCAGGGAGACTAAGCATGGCTGTCATAGCTGCCTGGGTCACAGGAATCAGGAGTTGTCTGACTGGGTCCTTCTTTCTGTTCCACATCTGAAAATTAATGTGAAATAGAGATTACAAGATCTGTGGTATCTCTTTGAGAAAGTGAGACATCAGTCATACTGCTTGTCGATAGTACAGCACTTCCAAAAGGTTTCTGGAGTGGTTAGCTAGTCTATCTAAAGAGCGCAAATACATCTGACTAGTTTGAGCAGAGATATCAGCGCACAGTATTATGCCTTTAAATAAGGTATAACCTTCACAATCAGAGTGAACGCAAATGTCAAAACATTTCAGAAGAAATTAATCTGAACAGTTTGTTAAGTTGCTAAAAGGAGATGATGTATTTTGGTACAATTTGACTCACCCTTTTTTCCCCTTCTCTCAAATCCACATTTTGCTTCTGTCTAACACTGTCTTTGCTTTTTCAAGAGCATATCAGGCGTTATTTGAAAGTAGAGCAAACAATATATTTTTTTAAAAGCCTTCATGTATATTTTATCCTAAAGCGATCTGTATCATTATTGATTCTTCCTGCAATAAGAAAGTTAATAGGATGAATTGCAAGTAGTTGCCATAGTAACTACCATTGGTCTCTTTCTCTTGAAGAGGAAGCATACAATTAATTTGTCTTTTAACCTACTTTATTGCTGGAAAGCCTACATAAATGCAGCAGCACAGGTCCAGATTCATTATATACTTCTGTGTCATTGTCCTCTTAAATCATCTTTTCAGATATATTTTTTAAGTGTTTATTGGAAAGAAAGTTTCATTCAATGTATTTCCTGGTGTCTAATTTGCCTACGATGAAAGCAGAGATGTTCTGAGGACTAGGATTTTTCTTTTCCTATCATTTATCCAGTACTTCAGAGCCCATGCCCTACCCTCTCCCCTTGCTAGCAAAACACATCAGTTCTGAAGCCAACACACCTTTTTAAGCTTGAGTTGTTTTACACTGTATTACTGAATGGATTTTATTTTGCATTTTGATACTTATATAATGTCCTTCTGGCATTATTAACGCAGGTTCTGGCAGTTTTGCCTGAGTAAGAACTTTGGGATTTGGCACACGTTAAACCCACTCCATTCCAGGTTAATAAGAGGAAAACATCTGTTATCTTCTGCAGGAGTTCTTCTAGGGGCTGTTTTCTTAGAACAGGCATTAAATGACACAAAAACAGTGGATGAAAGTGTTTCTGATTTGGTTTGCATTCCCTTTATACCAGAGAAACTTAATGTCCTTCTTGTAACTTCTACTTTACAACTGTAAAGCAGAACAGTAAACACTTTGATATTTCCCTTTTTTTGACAGAAACCACGTTTATAGGGAAACCCTATTCTATAGGTTTTCCTACGTTGCACCTAGATAGTTTCTGTTACACTCTGACTAATAAGGGCCATGGAATAGCATGATGCAAAAGAGATACATAACGGAATGAGTGTGTGTACTTTCCATTCTAAAAATAAAAATAAAAATCAATTTTGAATACCAAAACCATCTATATGTTAAGCATAATTTTATGCAAGTATTAAACATTACGGAATTCCCCTGCACTATTGCACCTTCTCTCTTTCCCCTCCATTGGACCACACCTATATAGCTGTAAGTGACTGAAGTCCCACTGCCAAAGTGGCCTGGAGAAAACATGAAAAATGCAATGACTTATAGCACTGGTTTTGCAAAGCAGATCTCTACTGGATGGGGAAAGACACACAAACCAGGAGTCCCAGGGCCATGCAGTTTGGCAAGGGGACTTCTGGACTCTCAGCTTCTACACCAAAAGGGGAAAAAACCCACCACATGCCATGCAGCAAAGGATGTCTGCAATGAATGAGGAGTACAGATGTGTCTGTTCCAAGACACTTCACTCATAGTGATTTATGAAACACCAAACAATTCCAAAGGAACTTTGGATTGTGTACCAAGGATAAATAAAGCTCTCTATGCCTACTTCTTCCCTACCTCCTTGCAGAGACTGAGGGAATTATTCATGAATAAAATACCACCATATGCTCAGGTATGAGTTGACAAAGACATATTACAGTTTTACTCTCCAAACTGGGAGGTCAACCCACAGGAAGATTTGCCTGTAGTGTTTGGGGAAGTCATCCAGCACATTTGCATACAAAGAATAGTGGTAGGAAGAGGAGAATAAAGATCCCACAACCTCTGAGATGCATCAGAAAGGAGAGGGGTTGAAAAGGTTGAAGGCACTGAGACAGCAAAAAAGGTGGATAACTAATAATGCAAAGGTCGGGGAAAGGGATCCTCACAGTCACAGTTGTAAAAGGGGAATTTTAAGCAAATTCCTTCCAGAGGAGAGATCAGAGGTAAATCCTTGTAGACAGGTCATTCATTTTTACCACGTCCTACAACTTCAAACCTCAATTTAAACCTTTATTAGATCAGTTTGGGCACGAGCACTTGCTGAAACATGCTTTAAAGGGTGGTTTTACTTTTTTAGGGTTTTTTTATATATATTATTTTTAGATCAGCTAATACAATTGTTTGGTATAAGCATGAGAAGTAGGATCATTCTTCTCTTCTTTTCATGAAATTAGTATAACCAGAACAGGGAACATATGAGAAGAATGTCTTCTTAAAATAACAAAACAAAAGAAAACAACTTAACTAAGGATTTAAAAACCTTTACATTAAGTGGGACTCACAAATTAGGAAAGTTAGAAGATTAGTACATGAGAGTTAAGGTAATTCAAGCAGTAATACAAAAGTGAGACTTTATTTTAAAAGATGGGGTTTTTTCCTTTCTTCTCCTTTCTTATGAGCCTGAAGTGAATCTTTGTTTTGCTTTTTAAAAGAAAGCAATGGCTGGATCTATTCATGTTTGTTGACAAAAGCACTTCGACAGCTCCAGGGGAAAAGAAAGGTTTGAAGGAAAAGAGGTGTCAGCCACCTTACCACAGTAATGTGTAGTGGTATGCGTGAAGAAGAAAGACGAGAGAGATTCTTACTATCAGGATTTGCCTCTTGAGAGGCAATAACACAACCTCCTCAAACCCAGTTCTCCATAGAAGACTGAATTTCTAGCTAATGATTCACCTCATTTTCGTACTTAAAAGTCAACCTCTGCAAAGGTACCTTTCCTGCTACAAGCAGAAGATACAAGCCTACCACAGCAAGGCTTGTCTATCTACTTCGCTAACAGCAGCAATGACAGGCCATAGAAAAACAAGGATCTAATGCCTTTGCCCCTCATTTTCATGTGTTTTAGCTAAACCTAGCTCAGATGTACCTATGTGTCAGTTGTGCCACCTTTATTCTAGGGTCTAATTTAAGATTTCTCAACAGCAGGATTAGATGTCTATGCCTCTGCTCCCATCCCCCTGTAAGCATATGTACCCAGCAAAGATGAAGTGAATTAAGTGCAAACATTCTTAACTTTTTTATGGCTTTGTATTGTCAATGCCCTGGTAGCCTGCAGGCCTCATTCATCTCTCTTTTCCCACCCACCCAAAGGATGTAGATGCCTTGCCACAAGACAGCAGTTTTACTTACCCTTTCTGTAACTAGTTATTTTTCAGAGGACAGAGAAAACAGGGTTGTTTTTTTTTTCCTCCCTCGGGACTCTGATGTATCTAAAGTGAACAGAACCTATATGTTTAATAGAAGAAACTGTAACTCTGTGAGGAATACATGAGATAGCATCCAAGCCCAGTACCACCTTCTTCATATCTATGAAGCATCCCAGGGTCTCCCTCAGCCTAGCTGCGCTCAGTTGCAGAAACCTGATAGCTCTTACACCACTTAAACGGGGACACCCAAAAACTAAAGGCAGCAAACTAGTGAAGACCTTATAAGGTGGTCTCGTAGAACAGGTTTAGACCTCCCACTACAACCCCTCTTCTATTTATGAATTCTTTCCTTCCCTCCTTAAATTCTTTACCTTGGTGTGACTTGTGACAGTATGACCCTGTAACAAAAATCATGCTTTCAGCTGATAATGGCTGTGCCCAGTTTCTGGATGCTTTTGTCCCAGACAGCAACAGTCCTGATTGATTCCTTAAGCCTATGGGAATGCATACTTCCACAAGAGAAAATAGGGCTCTATGTTATCACCACTATTTCTTCCTCTATTTAGGCAATAAATTCTGCAATAAATTCTACAATAAAACATGTAGATTGTCATTGCATCTTCAATCGATAGCTGCATTTTAGCTGCTACAGACCTTTCAGTTATGAACTTTTCGTATGCTATCATAACAGCTCCAATCAGAAAAAAACCCTTTCTCCAGCATCTTTCTAATTTTAAGGATACTTATTCAGGCTTTCCCTAATGTTTCTTGTTTGTAACCCAATCAGGTTATTTTATGAATGCCAGGGGACTGATTCTATTTTTTCTTGCCCCATTATTTTGTGACGTCAGATGTTTTGCATAACCCTATTATAAAATAGGTCAGACTCAGGTTCTTTTAGTGGATGAGACTGCTGTTATTACCTGTTATTAAAATTTCCCATTGAGCTTTATAAACTTTCTAAATACATCAGCAGAACTTGTGATGAAAGCTCTGAACCCCAAAGCTTTATTCGTTATTATTATTATTTACATATTCAGTGTTTTCATGTTGTAACTTTGTTAGCTCCACCAGCCTGGAATTCTCATTTCAAGGTCTTGTCTGAAAGGTTAGTGGACAGGTTGATATCACTATATGGTTTGGTTCCTTCACTGAACTCTCCCAATATCTCCTCCATTGTAACCCTGCATCACTAACTTCATTATAATAAATAAATTACGTATATAACAGTAGTGCTGGCTGAGAATAGAACTGGTTGTGTTAGGCACTGTAAAGCTGTGAAAAAGAGCAACATGCCAAGAAGAGGTGGTGGCAGAAGGGTCTAAATATGAACCAGACAGACAATGTCAAGACTGGGACAGGGAAAGACATACGGAGGGAACCATGTGATGCTGCAGACAACCTGTTATTCCTGTGGTTTTGTTTGTCATTTCAGTCCTTTCAGCGGGTGGCAGGGCATTACTCTAGCAGGATTTAACCACTTGCAATGCTAAACGAACAAAGGAGGTAAGGATTGTTGCAAGCAGTCAGCCAGCTTGGATGAAAAAATATTCAATCTAAAGGCTGCACAGGTTTTTAGATAGGTCCAATTTGATAAATAGCTCATGCCCCAAGGGCAGCAGCATTGCCTTAAATTGCTTCCTGCTACTGCTGCCCACCCAGCTACACTGGCACCCTTCACTGTTTTAGTTTGCCTTCTCCTCATTCAATTTAGCATTTCCTTTCCTCATCTTTTTAAAGATGTTCCAAATGGTAGGCTGTTGGTGGGCAATAAACATTCAATTCTAGACCCATACAGCATTTCCCATCCAAACCTCACATATGGGCCAGAGTTGTGTGAACAGAAACACCCATTTTGCTTCTTTAGGGCTCTAGAACAGGCATGGAAATGCTTCGGACAGGTGGGCAGGTCTCCTGGACAGTAAGAAGGAAGTCAGCAGCATGTGCTGGACCACCCTGCACAGCAGATACACCAGATACCAGCAGGAAAGCACAAGTGATACAGAGGCTTCCTTCTGTCACCCTACACTGTGCTTTGGAGGAGCTGTGGGTCTGACTCAGGGTATCTAATTAGTGGTGGAAAAGAACATGTGACTTGCTCACCTCCATTGCCAATCTCTGAAAGAAGGACTAATAAGTAACCAGAGAAAATTGTTCCTGTTTAAAACTTGTTCTAGAGGACAATGGAAATTGGTAGATTGTGAACTCGAGCCTTGACCTGAAATTACGAGGAGAGATGTGCAGGAACATGGCAAATATAGTTTTTTTTAAGATATTTCTTGCAGTGGGGATGACAAAGCTATGTGTTCACATTATGGCAGAAGTGGAATGCTGGAAGACCCTCAATAAAAGTGTGGTGCTGATGCCTGTGCTGACACACATGTTTGAAATCACTATTTTGCTAATGTCATTACTGAATCTGTACAGCCTGCTGCAGCAGTTCAGTTCTATCGTCACTCTATTCTCCAGGAAAATGTTAAAAGCATAAACTGAGAGAAAGAAAAAAAATCAAACTGTTTTCCCAGTGAGAGAAAACTATTGCATCTAAATTGTACATTAACTGGGCTGTGTTCCACACAAAGGAACATGAACTTCTGCTGCACCATTTTTTTTCACATTCAAGATAATTATGTATTTGTCCTTGCCTTACCTTGTTCCTTTTTTGCAGCTCTAGTTACATTTTTTTTCTCATTTAAATGCTCAGATTAATAAAAGAACTGGTCAATGGGATGGGTTATATGAATAAAATCATGTGCAAAATCCTCCACTGTTGTTAAATGATACAGCTCCCACTAACACACAGCAGCAGGGAGCCTGGCCCCACAGCCCTTCAGAATTGAATACAAAGGTATGAAAAAAATACCTTTGTATCTCAATAGTGTGTCCTCACTAGATGACTTTTAAATATTGATTAGTGAGTCTGAATACAGTGAATAAGAAACAGGAGATAGTAAGGAAGTGACGAAGCCCAAAGGATACTCAGAGGCATTGATGACCCTGACCAGCCTCACCTGAGGCTTCCACTTATCCCCACCCATGGATCTCTATTTAAAATCAGCCCTAGGTCCTTAATCTGGTTTGAATTGTGCTGAAAGGCTGTTGGTCTCTATCTTGGCTATGGTCCTGGACCATAATCTGAAGTTGGCCTTCCTGACTGGACCTTGGACCTTTGTTGTCACCACATTTGTTGGTTTTTTTTTTTTTATTGTCTGTGCTCTTTGCTGAAGCTGTGATTGTCCCTGGACCTGCTCTGCTCATTGTGCTCAGGTATGGTGGGGCTGTGTTCTGGGTGCTGATCACCAGCCTGTACTTGGTTCCCTAGCAGGTGTTACCACCACCACTGTGTAGGGCAGAACCCAGAGGTATCTTGGAATGTCCTGTTAAGGAGGATGTGATTCTGT